>NC_135977.1:1617536-1782536 GCF_053455715.1 Rhinoraja longicauda
TCTCGCCTTGTCCCGGCTCTGGGATCGGTGGCGATCCGCTCTCCGGTGAAACTTCGCCGGCAGCTTCTGCCTCCAGTCCCTGCCGCCTAAGAGCTTGCTGCGGGCCGGATAAAATCTCGTGGCGGGTGGGATGTGGCCCACGGGCCATAGTTTGGAGATCCCTGATCTACATCATTGAAGTGGATTGTTAAAAGCTGAAAACCTAGCACTGAGCTCAATGGCACCCCACTGGGTGCAGTTTGCCACGCTGAAAATTATCCATTTACCCTTCCTCTTGATTTGTTAGTTCCTTAAGCTTCTGTCCATGCTAATAAATCTCACTACTATGTCCCCTTACCTTGTATGGTAACCATTTTTGGCAACTTAGCAAATGCTTTTTAAGAACTCCAATACTTTGCATCAATTAATTGCTCAAATGCATTTACCAAATATATTTTACCTTTCAAGACCATTCCTAATCATGCGTTCTTCCTCCACCGCCTCCAAGCACTGTTATAGCACTTTATTCCTAGTTTTATTTTAGTTTAGAGATACTGCGCGGAAACAGGCCCTTCAGCCCACCAGGTCCGTGCCAACCAGCGATACCCGCCTATTAACACAATCCTACACACCCTAGGGACAATTTACACAAAATGCTGGAGTAACTCAGCGGGTCAGACAGCATCTCGAGAGAGAAGGAATGGGTGACATGTCGAGGCGAGACCCTTCTTCAGAATAAATCTACTCACAGTAAATTATGCAATAGATGCAAAGTTGTCAAGTGTTCCTTGGTTTGTTTTATGTGGGGGTTGGAGGAAACTTTTTTTCAATCTCATCTCGATGGAGGTGCGATTTTTCTCCATATCGTATCACCGTCCCCACTGCGGCCTAACATCGAGGAGTTGGCAGCCTTTCCTGGAGACCGACCCGGTGCTTCATGCCACGGGCGCTGCACGAACTTTAGCATCGCGGAGTTGCAATCCTTTGCCGAGGATCGACTGTGGAGAGGCCTGTGGACTTTAACATCGTGAAACCCGCGGTCTCTGGTAAGAAGAGGCCGACTCCGGAGCTCCATGCCGCGGAGTGTTTTTCAACCGTCCCGACGCAGGAGTTTTCGATCATCCCGACGCAAGGGCTTCGGACAGTCGGCAACGGCGACCGCGGATGGTTCCGACCGTGGGTGAACAAAGAGGAAGTTGATTGAACTTTATTACCTTCCATCACAGTGAGGAATGTGAAATCTGCTGTGGTGGATGTTTATATTACATTTTATTTTATGTGGCTGTGTGCCTTGTTGCTTTTCACTTAGTAATGGCAACTCAAATTTCACTGTACCTTAATTGGCACATTCGACAATAAACTGACCTTGAACCCTTGAGTTACGCCAGCTTTGTGTCTCTCCTCATTTATTGGTCCCTTTAGAAGTGAGTCGGATGATTTAATAACTGGATAATTCACTGCTAATTAGTAAGCCAGCCAACTCAGCATCTAAAGGGACGAATACTTATTCTCTCAGATATTGTGTATTTAAAAAATGCTTGTTTAGTTTACAATGGTACATTAAAAAAATTGGTCGTTTCCAAAATTCCAATCCTCATGACTGCCACTATTCTTCATAACATTAAGCGTTTTCATTCAATCTAAAACCAGGCTTAACCTCTAGTTACCTGCAAATAGATCAATTTCCTCTCAAGGTTTCTTATTTCTCAGTGATGTGTATCCTTGTGAATTATTAAATGCATCAAAACATTTGCTAAACCTCATCTGCCATTATACCCTTTCACAATCCATTTTAGTCAACTCATCCCTCATATCAATACCAACAACCAAGTTTAAGACCATAGTTTGGGGCCCCAAGTCCTTTAATTAGGAAATTGCCAACTAACATTTCCTTCCAGATGACCACATCTAAAGCCTTCTGATTCCTTGTTGGGTTTACAATACCTTATTCTAGCAAACTGTCTGGAATGCATTCCACAAATACCATCACAAGCTTACCTTTACAACTTGATTAGACCCCCCAGCCAACAAGAAAATTCAAGTCACCCACAATTTTAGCATAAGCTTTGTACTTGCCCACATTACTTCTTCACAAACACTTCGTCCGGTGCAGCACCTATTTGAGGGCCTATAGACAAACACCAAGATTTCTTTCCACTGTTCTTTTCACCAAAATATGGATCATTTTTCACGGCCACCCTAATACTATCCTTTATCAAAACTGACAGAAGGATAGAAAGAATGAAAATATTTTTGTCATTTGGCCACCAGATGACCACAAAAAAGTTAAACCCATTTAATTTGTCCCATTAACTCATCTATTTTACAGACAATGATAGCATGTTAAATTTTAACTTTTAACCCTTCATCTTTGAAATTATCATTTGTTGCTGCAGTCTTATTGACTCTTCCAATTCTACTAGTAATCGTTATCAATATTGCTCCAAAATAATGCAGACGTATTTTTGATATTCCTAATTTTCCTTTGCCAGAATTGTCCTACCTCAATTTAGTTTCAAGAATCAAGAGGGTTTAATGTCATTTTAGTTTAGGTTTACTATTGCCACATGTAACAAGGTACAGTACAATTCAGTTTTGCATGCTATTCAATCAGATCAAATAATACTATACACAAGAACAACCAAGTCAAACTCAAGTACAATAGGTCGAGTAAAGGTGAAGATAAAGAGAATATAATTTTCTGCATTGTAGGGAGCACACCACTTCCATAGACAGATGCCAATGTCTGCAATGGGATAAAGTTGAATCACACTATGTCCTAAGCTTAAGAAAGGACCTTTCAGAGGCATGATAAGAGAGGGGAAGTCATCCCCTCTGATAGAGGGCAACAGATTGGAAAACAAACATTAAGATTGATACCTTAGCCTGATGCAATTGGCCAGCATTTTATTTTAGAGTGAATAATGTTGTTAATTTGATAATGTATAAACAAAAGGTAATCTCTAGCCTCCAAGGTGCTGATATAGATTCTAGATTGTTCAACAAACTCAAACATTCCTGACCTATCAGTAATTTTATATTAAAAATGAATGATTCAACAAATCACAAAGACTCCTCCCTAAATAACATTAAAGATTAGTGAAAAATTCACGTTAATGTTGTTTATTTTTGTTTAAAAGTTCAATCCTTCACAAAGACTTCCAAATAACAATCCGATACTCAGCATACCATGGTGGCGCAGTTGTAGAGCTGCTGCCTTACAGCGAATGCAGCGCCGGAGACCAGGGTTCAATCCTGACTACAGGTGCTGTCTGTAAAGAGTTTGTACGTTCTCCCCGTGGGTTTTCTCAGAGATCTTCGGTTTCCCCCACACTCCAAAGACACCGTGCCCTCCATAACGTTTGGGACAAAGACCCATCATTTATTTATTTGCCTCTGTACTACACAATTTGAGATTTATTTTCTATTACAAATCTCATGTGGTTAAAGTGCACATTGTCAGATTTTAATAAAGGCCATTTTTATATATTTTGGTTTCACCATGTAGAAATTACAGCTGTGTTTATACAGTCCCCCCATTTCAGGGCACCATAATGTTTGGGACACATGGCTTCACAGGAGTTTGTAATTGCTCAGATGTGTTTGATTGCCTCCTTAATGCAGGCATAAGGGAGCACTCAGCACCTAGTCTTTCCTCCAGTCTTTCCATCACCTTAGGAAACTTTTATTGCTGTTTATCAACGAGGGCCAAAGTTGTGCCAATGAAAGTCAAAACCATTATGAGACTGAGCAACACGAATAAAACTGTTAGAGACATCAGCCAAACCTTAGGCTTACCAAAATCAACTGTTTGGAACATCATTAAGAAGAAAGTGAGCACTGGTGAGCTTACTAATCGCAAAACGACTGGCAGGCCAAGGAAGACCTCCACAGCTGATGACAGAAGAATTCTCTCCATAATACAGAAAAATACCCAAACACCTGTCCAACAGACCAGAAACCCTCTTCAGGAGTCAGGTGTGGATTTGTCAATGACCACTGTCCGCAGAATACTTCATGAACAGAAATATATAGGCTACACTGCAAGACTGTTAGCCGCAAAAATAGGATGGCCAGGTTATAGTTTGCCAAGAAGTACTTAAAAGAGAAAGCACAATTCTGGAAAAAGGACTTGTGGACAGATGAGACGAAGATTAACTTATATCAGAGTGATGGCAAGAGCAAAGAATGGAGAGAAGGAACTGCCCAAGATCCAAAGAATACTACCTCATCAGTGAAACACAGTGGTAGGGGTGTTATGGCCTGGGCTGCTGAAGGTACTAGCTCACTTATCTTCATTGATGATACAACTGCTGATGGTAGTAGCATAATGAATTTTGAAGTGTATAGACACATCCTATCTGCTCAAGTTCAAACAAATGCCTCAAAATTCATTGGCCGGCAGTTCATTCTACACTGATCCCAAACATACTGCTAAAGCAACAAAGGAGGTTTACAAAGCTAAAAAATGGTGAATTCTTGAGTGGCCAAGTCAATCACCCAATCTGAACCCAATTGATTTTATACACTGAAGAGAAAACTGAAGGGGACTAGCCCCCAAAACAAGCACAAGCTAAAGATGGCTGGAATACAGGCCTGGAAGAGAATCAATAGTCAATAGTCAATTTATTTCTCACAAATGTGCAGTGAAATTAAAGATTACCCACAGTCCAACAATAAGACCAATATAAATAAGCAATCAAAATATGCAATAACACACAATCATAAACAAACACCAAACAAAAAGAAACATCCATCAGTGAGTCTCCTCCAGTCACCTCCTCACTGTGATGGAAGGCCAGAATGACTTTTCTCTTCCCCTGCCGTCTTCTCCCGCGGTCAGGCTGTTGAAGTTGTCACGTCGGGGCGGTTGGGGCTCCCGACATTGAAGCGCCGCGCCGGGCAGAGAAAATCCCGCGGCCTATTCCAGGCCACGCAGGACTGTCCACCAGAGAAGACACCTAGCAACTGATGATGTCCATGAATTGCAGACTTCAAGCAGTCATTGCATGCAAAGGATATACAACAAAATACTAAACATGACTACTTTCATTTACATGACATTGCTGTGTCCCAAACATTATGGTGCCCTGAAATGGGGGGACTATGTATAAACACTGCTGTAATTTCTACATGGTGAAACTAAAATGTGTAAAAATGGCCTTTATTAAAATCTGACAATGTGCACTTTAACCACATGTGATTTTTTTCTATTACAAATCTCAAATTGTGGAGTACAGAGGCAAATAAATAATGGACCTTTGTCCCAAACATTATGGAGGGCACTGTATGTAGGTTAATTGGCTTGGTGTACGAGTAAACGTTGTCCCTAGTGGGTGTAGGGTAGTGTTAATGTGCGGGGATCACTGGTCGGTGCGTATGCGGTGGGCCGAAAGGCCTGTTTCTGCGCTGTATCTCTAAACTGAACTAAATACTAAATACACACATGACTCAGAAATATGCATCATCTCTCCTTCATTTCTGGATCTGAAATTCAAGCACTTTCCACCCAATCACTCGAAGCAGTCCATCCTATGGCTTGCAATTGTTCAAGGTAATCATTCACTACCATTACAATAGTATTAACTGGTGGACAATAAATCATCCTGCATATAATTGAGGGGGAGGGGGGAGAATTTTTAAAAACCTACCCCGATCAAAACACTTGAAAAAACACTTCTTAAACAAGCGCACAATTAAATCTCACATTGGAATTAAGTTGCATGAATTGTTATTTCGATGCTTACTGCAGATGAGCTGCATTAAAATTTAAAATACTTTCATTTCTAAAGAGGAAACATAAATCATTTTATTAAAACTAGAACATGGTCCAAAGCATTTCTAATTCCATGGGCTTTATTCACAAACCACCAAAAAAAAAACCATGTCAGGAATCTGGAATAAGATCATTACTTGAAAGAAAATAATTATTTTACATTCTCTTAGCGTTTTGACAATATAATAATAATAATAATGCATTTTATTTATATAGCGCTTTTCATATACTCAAAGACGCTTTACAGAGATTTTGAGAACATAGGGAAATGAATAAATAGATAAATAAGTAAATAAATAAATGAACAGAGAAAGGAGACAGAAGGTGAGGTGACCTTCAGTGGTTGAAGGCAGTACTGAACAGGTGAGACTTCAGCGATGTTTTGAATGTGGTGAGTGTGGAGGAGTCTCTAATGGTTTGGGGTAGTGAGTTCCATAGGGTGGGAGCAGCGATGGAGAAAGCCCTGTCCCCCCAGGATCTGAGTTTGGTCCGGATGTGGGGGGATAGGAGATTGGCAGCGACAGAGCGGAGGGTGCAGGTGGGAGTGTGCCTGTGGAGGAGGTCGGTCAGGTAGGATGGGGCCAGGTTATGGAGGGCTTTGTAGGTTATGAGGAGGATTTTGTACTGGATTCTCTGGGGGATGGGGAGCCAGTGGAGTTTATAAAGGACGGGGGTGATATGGTCACGGATCGAGCGAGGTGTGTGTGAGTAGACGGGCAGCGGAGTTTTGAATGTATTGAAGTTTATTGATGATTTTTGAGGGTGCGCCATAGAGGAGGCTGTTGCAGTAGTCCAGACGGGAGGTGATGAAGGTGTGGATGAGGGTTTCTGCAGCTGTGGAGGAGAGGGATGGATGGAGACGGGCAATGTTTTTGAGGTGGAAGAAGGCTGTCTTTGTGATGTGTTTGATGTGTTTGTCGAAGGAGAGGGTTTGATCAAGGATGATTCCAAGATTCCGGATGTGAGGTGAGGTGGATACTGGGAGACCATCAATGTTGAGGATGAAGTTTTGGGTGGATTTGGTGAGCATTTTTGGACCAATGATGATGATTTCAGATTTGTTGCAATTGAGTTTGAGGAAGTTTGATTGAAGCCAAGATTTTATTTCAGTGATGCAGTTTGTCAGTGTAGAGTGTGTGGTGGGGGAGATTGACTTGGTGGAGATGAGGAGCTGGATATCATCGGCGAAGCAGTGGAAGTTGAGACCATGACGGCGGATTAATTGACCAAGGGGGAACAGGTAGAGGATGAAGAGGAGGGGGCCAAGGACTGAGCCTTGGGGGACACCTTGGGGGAGGGGAGCGGTGGGGGATTTACAGTTGTTAATGGAGATGAACTGGTGTCTGTCAGAGAGGTAAGATTTGAACCAGGATAGGGCTGTGCCGGTGATGTTAAGGGAGGTTTCAAGTCGGGTGAGGAGAATGGAGTGATTTATGGTGTCAAAGGCGGCGCTGAGGTCAAGTAGGATGAGGATGTTGAGGTTGCCAGCGTCGGAGGAGAGGAGAATGTCGTTTGTGATTTTGAGGAGCACAGTTTCAGTACAGTGGTTTGAGCGGAATCCGGATTGGAAAGTTTCATACAGTTTCAATATAATCAACTGTTGATGGAACAATAAAAAGTATAGACCCAGCCTCCACCAAATCAATATGCCAAGTTAGACTTGCCCAATGTGCATTTGAAGCTGCAATGCAAAAAAAGGTAATCGCTTCCTTGAACTCCCCAAATTGTATTTACATGTAGCACATAAAAAAATTTAGTTTTACAAAAATGTAATTTCATTCTAAATTTAGATCACCTGATAGTTCTAATTCTTGTTCATCTGAAATAACAAGTTCCAACAGGGTAATAGCCAAGTAGAAGACCGTATCCCAACTATAAACCAACCAGGCTTTCAGACAGGTTTCAGTCACAAACTCATAATCTCATCTTCACTATTTCACAAGTTCACAATATAGGAGTAGAATTAGGCCATTCGGCCCCTTGAGTCTACTCCACTGTTCAATCATGGCTGATCGCTGCCTCCTTATACCATTTTTCTGCCTTCTCCCCATAACCCTTGACACCCGTTCTAACCAAGAATTTGTCCATCTCTACCTTAAAAATATCCAGACTTGGCCTCCACAGCCCAGTGGCAATGAGTTCCACAGGTTAATTACCCTCTGACTAAAGAAGTTCCTCCTCACCTCCTTTCTAAAAGCACACCCTTTAATTCTGAGGCTATGACCTCTGGTCCTCGACTCTCCTACCAGTGGAAACATCTTTTCCACATCCACTCTATCATGATTCATGATTCTTTAAGTTTCAATGAGGTACCCCTCAACCTGCTAAACTCCAGCGAGTAGAGGCCCAGTGCTGTCAAATAACGCTCATCATATACCCCACTCATTCCTGGGATCATTTTTGTAAACCTCCTCTGGATCCTCTCCAGAATCAGCACATCCTTCTTCAGATATGGGACCCAAATTTGCTCACACTACTCCAAATGCACCCTGATAGAGCCTCAGCATTACATCTGTTTTTGTATTACAGTCCTCTTGATATAAATGTTAGCATTGAATTTGCCGTCCATTGGGAAAGGAAGATATACCAGGGGACCTCAAGATGCCATAATCATCTTTCTTGAAGATGATCACAAGTCCACTTGAGTTAACTGCAGAAGATTCACCCTGCTGTCTGCCATGGGGAAGTCATCACCAGCTTTTCCCCAACTACGTTCACTAATGGCCAAAGAGCTACTCCCAAATCATATACTTGACCCTCACTGAAGCCTCAACTCTAACCACCCAGAAGGGAGTATGAACTTCCCAAACTTGTCTGCCCAGAGATCGTGCATTTGCTCCACAAACCACCAGCAAACACTGCATTCACTGCCCCGTTTTTCTCAGTGCAATACTGTTCCTCACCTCTAGCTCCACTTCCATTAGATGTTCATAACCTTCAGAATTAAATGGGAAAGTATTCAACCAAGGAAGACAACACAGCAGAATAAAGGTGATTAACCTATCTAAATGTTTCTTAAACATATTAAGTTAAACAAATGCTTTGCAGATAACAAACAATAACAAATTTAATCTTATGTTCATATTAACATTCAGAAAAGAATTATGGCCAGAGGACCAGATCATATGCTTCTTTGGCAATCAGATTTCCACACAAGCAATTGTAGCATAAATAGGCAACAAACTACAAATGTTGGAATTCGGAAATAAAAATACAAAATGCTTCACAAACTCAAACCAGGTAACGTCAGATTTTCTAACACTGCAGCATTCCTCCATCATAAATCAATTTCTTAAAGAGTCATAGAATAATTACAACACAGTAGATCATTCAATCCACCAAATCCATGTGAGGTAATCCAGCTAATGCCACTTCCCCTGCCCTTTCCCCAATACCCTGGAGATCATTCTTTTCAAATATTTATCTAGGTCTCTTTTGAACTTTACAACCGAATTAGTCTCCACTACTACTGTTCCATTCAATACATGGCCACTTGCAGTGTAAATATATTTTCCTAGTGTGCTTTCAGGCTCATTTGCCACAAGAGAAATACCGACAGCTAGTTTTTTTTCCCACTTTCCATAATTTCCCCTCTATCTACTCTTTTTATCTTTCATGGTCGTGGATTCTCTCAGGTTTTCTTGCAATTATCTCCAAGGAGAACAGTCTATCCCTCATCTCTAGAATAATTTTTGAAAGTCTTTTCTACACCATATCTAAAGCCTTCACTTATTTGTATGTGGTGCCGAGAACTGGGCACAATTCTTCAGTTAAGACGCAAAATGCTGGAGTAACTCAGCAGGACAGGCATCATTTCTGCATAGAAGGAATGGGTGACATTTCGGGTCGAGACGTGGAGGCCAAGTCAATGGATATTTTTACAGCAGAGATAGATGGATTCTTTGTAAGGAACCGCAGATGCTAGTTTAAACCAAAGATCGACAAAAGAAGCTGGAGTAACTCAAGCAGCATCTCTGGAGAGAAGGAATGGGTGATGTTTCAGTTCGAGACTGAAGGGTCTCGACCCGAAACGTCACCCATTCCTTCTCTCCAGAGATGCTGCCTGTCCCGCTGAGTTACTCCAGCTTTATGTGTCTTAAGAGTGATTCTTGATTAGTAGAGATGTCAGGGGTTATGGGGAGAAGGCAGGAGAATGGGTTGAGAGGGAGAGATCGGCCATGATTGAATGGAAGAGTAGACTTGATGGTCCGAATGCCCTAATTCTGCTCCCATCACTAATGGATTTATGAACATATGAACTCTTTTATAACTTCACTATTGCAATGTTTAAGGAACATTTCAAGTCAAGTCAAATTTATTTGTCACATACACATACACGATGTGCAGTGAAATGAAAGTGGCAATGCCTGCGGGTTTAGACAGTTACATAGATAGGACAGGTTAGAAACATAGAAAAATAGGTGCAGGAGTAGGCCATTTGGCCCTTCGAGCCAGCTCTGCCATTTAATATGATCATGGCTGATCATCTAAAATCAGTACCCCGTACCTGCTTTTTTCCCCAATATCTCTCGATTCCTTTAACCCAAAGAGCTAAATCTAACTCTCTGAAAACATCCAGTGAATTGGCCTCCACTGCCTTCTGTGACAGAGCATTCCACAGATTCACAACTCTCTGGGTGAAATGATACAACTCAGCAACTGATGCAACTCAGGGATATGGGACAAGCGCAGGCAGTTGTGACGGGTGTAGATGGGACAAGTTGGCCAGTGTGGGCAAGATGGGCTGAAGAGCCCGTTTCCATGCTGTACGACTATGTGACCCTACTTCAGACTTAGCAGCAGGGGAGAGGGAAACAGAGATAATGAAGTGTAAGGTGTGAAAACAAGACAAAGGGGATGCGGTTCAAGACAAATACAGAATGATCGTTGTTAGCTAGAAGAAGGCGACAACAAAGCATACAGAGATAACATTTAATTAGGGGAACAGTCACAATGGTCGTAGAGCTAGGAAGGGGGAGGGATGGATATTTCACTTGGGCAGCTTATACCCCAGCGTTATGAATATTGACTGGGCGGCACGGACTTGGAGGGCCGAAAAGGCCTGTTTCCGGCTGTATATATATGATATGATATGATATGATATGATAAGTAACCCTTGCTTTCCCCTCTCTCTCCATCCTCCCCCTTGCTAGTTTTCCAACCAGTCTGATTGCTCCCCTGACTCAATGTTATCTCAATAGGCAATAGGTGCAGGAGTAGGCCATTCGGCCCTTCGAGCCAGCTCCACCATTTAATGTGATCATGGCTGATCATTCTCAATCAGTACCCCACTCCTGCCTTCTACCCATACCCCCTAACTCCACTGTCCTTAAGAGCTCTATCTAGCTCGCTCTTGAAACCATTCAGAGAATTGGCCTCCACTGCCTTCTGAGGCAGAGAATGCCACAGATTTACAACTCTCTGACTGAAAAGGTTTTTCATTGTCTCCGTTCTAAATGGCCTACCCCTTATTCTTAAACTGAGGCACTGGTTCTGGACTCCCGCAACATTGGGAACATGTTTCCTGCCTCTAACGTGTCCAACCCCTTAATAATCTTATATGTTTCAATAAGATCCCCTCTCATCCTTCTAAATTCCAGTGTATACAAGCCTAGTCGCTCCAGTCTTTCAACATACGACAGTCGCGCCATTCCGGGAATTAACCTAGTGAACCTACGCTGCACGCCCTCAATAGCAAGAATATCCTTCCTCAAATTTGGAGACCAAAACTGCAAACAGTACTCCAGGTGCGGTCTCATTAGGGCCCTGTACAACTGCAAAAGGACCTCTTTGCTCCTATACTCAACTCCTCTTGTTATGAAGGCCAACATTCCATTGGCTTTCCTCACTACCTGCTGTACCTGCATGCTTCCTTTCAGTGACAGATGCACTAGGACACCCAGATCTCGTTGTACGTCCCCTTTTCCTAACTTGACACCATTCTGATAATAATCTGCCTTCCTATTCTTATCACCAAAGTGGATAACCTCACACATATCCACATTAAACTGCATCTGCCATGCATCCACCCAGTCACACAACCAAGTCACCCTGCAACCTCATAGCATCTTCCTCAGTTCACACTGCCTCCCAGCTTTGTGTCATCTGCAAATTTGCTTATGTTATTTTTAATCCCTTCATCCAAGTCATTAATGTATGTTGTAAATAGCTGCAGTCCCAGCACTGAGCCTTGCGGTACCCCACTAGTCACTGCCTGCCATTCTGAAAGGGACCCATTTATCCCCACTCTTTGCTTTCTGTCTGCCAACCAATTTTCTATCCATGTCAGTACCCTACCCCCAATACCATGTGCTCTAATTTTGCCCACTAATCTCCTATGTGGGACCTTGTCGAAGGCTTTCTGAAAGTCAAGGCACACTACATCCACCAGCTCTCCCCTGTCCACTTTCCTAGTTACATCCTCAAAAAATTCCAGAAGATTAGTCAAGCATGATACCCCCTTCATAAATCCATGCTGACTCGGAACGATCCTGTTACTGCTATCTAAATGCTCCGCAATTTTGTCTTTTATAATTGACTCCAGCATCTTCCCCACCACTGATGTCAGACTAACTGGTCTATAATTTCCTGTTTTCTCTCTCCCTCCTTTCTTAAAAAGTGGGATAACATTAGCTACCCTCCAATCCACAGGAACTGATCCTGAATCTATAGAACATTGGAAAATGATCACCAACGCGTCCATGATTTCTAGAGCCACCTCCTTAAGTACCCTGGGATGCAGACCATCAGGCCCTGGGGATTTATCAGTCTTCAGTCCCATCAGTCTACCATTCCCTGCCTAATGTGAATTTCCTTCAGTTCCTCCGTCACCCTAGGATCTCTGGCCACTAGAACATCTGGGAGATTGTTTGTATCTTCCTTAGTGAAGACAGATCCAAAGTACCGGTTCAACTCGTCTGCCATTTCCTTGTTCCCCATAATAAATTCCCCTGCTTCTGTCTTCAAGGGACCCACATTTGCCTTAACTATTTTTTTCCTCTTCACATACTTAAAGCAGCTTTTACTATCCACCTTGACTTCCTTGTCAGCCACGGGTGCCTCTTACTCCCCTTAGAATCTTTCCTCCTCTTTGGGATGAATTGATCCTGCAACTGCTGCGTTATTCCCAGGAATACCTGCCATTGCTGTTCCACTGTCTTCAATGCTCGGGTCTCCTTCCAGTAAAATCTGGCCAGCTCCTGCCTCATGCTTCTGTAATCCCCTTTGCTATACTGTAATACTGACACTTCCGATTTTCCCTTCTCCCTCTCAATTTGTACATTAAAACTTATCATATTATGATCACTGCCTCCTAATGGCACTTTTACCTTGAGTTCCCTTATCAAATCAAGTTCATTACACAATGTATGCTTCATTGTCACCTTCTTCTAGCTAACAATGATCGACTCTACATTTTCCTTGATATGCATCCCCTTTGACGTCTCATTTTCACACATTACACTTCCTTATCTCTGTGTCTCCCTTCTCCCCCGACTCTCAGACTGAAGAAGGGTCTCGACCCGAAATGTCACCCATTCCTATCCAGAGATGCTACCTGTCCCACTGAATTATTCAAGCATTTTGTATCTATCTGTAAACCAGCATCTGCAGTTCCTTCCCACACAATACTCCAATTGTTACTAAGTTAGGGTCATAAAGCTTTATCACTACTTACTTCCTCTTGTACTGTAGGGGCCTGGATATTGTTGTACACCAGACTAGTTCAGCAAGCAATTGGAAAAAACTGTATGCTAGCCTTTATTGTAAAGGTATTCGAAAACCCAAGGGACATCTTGCCTGGATTACATAGAAAATAGGTGCAGGAGGAGGCCATTCGGCCCTTCGAGCCCACACCGCCATTCATTGTGATCATGGCCGATCGTCCCCAATCAATACCCCGTGCCTGCCTTCTCCCCATACCCCTTGATTCCACGAGCCCCTAGAGCTCTATCTAACTCTTATAAAAGGGACCTACCTACTGGGAATGCATCTGGAATGTCCCCAGAGAAAAAATATTTGCAAACGTGGGAGTGCAGCAATCGTTCACCAGATTGATAGAGTTCATTATACAAGGAGAGAATAGGGAGGAGAGGTCCAGTCTCCTTAATGTTTAGAAGGATGAGAGATGATCACATTGAAACATTCCGGCTTCTCACAAGGCTCAGAATAAATGTGCAGCTAATATCTGCTCCGGTAGCATGTGTAAATCGAGGTATCACAGTCTCAAAGGGTAGACAAAGTGTATCGAAGATGGACACCAAATGCTGGAGTAACTCAGCGGGACAGGCAGCGTCTCTGGAGGGAAGGAATAGGTGACACTTCAGGCGAGATGCTGCCTGTCCCGTTGAGTTACTCCAGCATTTGGTGTCTATCTTCGATTTAAACCAGCGTCTGCAGTTCCTTCCTACTCAAACAAAGGGTTAGACATTCAGATTAGATGATAAATATCTTCACCCAGAGTGTAGTGAGTCTTTGGAATTCTCTAGCCAAGAGAGCCCCAGAACTCAGGTCAGTGAGTATTTTCAAAAAATATTTAAGACATTGAGATGTAGGGGCAGAAGGGTTAGATCAGGATAATTGCAGAGAAAAAGGATTACCAATAATTTGATTGAAAAGTAATCTCACATTTCCATTTCTGACATTATAAATTTGAAAGCTAGCTACAGACTGATGCAAGCACAGAAGGGAGTAAAATGGCGTATTTTTATTATTTGAGGGCATTTAAAAGCATAGAACAAACTAAACACTTCAGAAATGTAGGTACTGCAACCAATTTTTCAAAGTGGCAAGGAATTAATATTGACAAGGAATTGGCAAAGAACTGCCATTCCACAATCCTCCCCCCCCCCCCCCCCCCCAACACCGCTCCAAAAATGGTACAAAATGTTATGATCATCTAAGATGGCGGACAGGACTCGCATTTCATGTTAATCCAAAAGACAGCTTCTTCAACCTGTGTAGTACTCCCCTCAGTAAAGAAGTGCCAGCCAGCATGGATTCAATGCTCAAGAAGCCAGAATAGGCAGTGAAACCATGACCTCTCATCAAAAAATACAATCATTATGTACCAACACTATTTACACACTCTACTGCTAAATTGTAGCTTTTTGCACAAATCATTTATAGGCCTTCTCTAAAGGAGCCTGGTCACAACTGTCAGGGGCAGATGTCTTCACATGTCAATGGGTATGCTTTATTTATTGATTTCTGCTGTATTAAAATTGTCTTTCCTCTATACCACGGGGTACTGCCTTTAGCAGAAGATCTTGTGGTGTGCATGGCATATCAATGCCAGTTACAATTTTAAGCTGGCTCTCTCTGATGAACATAGCTATTGGTTCTCTATTCAGAGACAGTAAAAACTGAAGTTTTTCCAAATATCCACTTCTACATGGAACATATCAATCAGGTTTTAACTATAAAGGACACCAAAGATGCAAATACTACAGCAGCAGCTTTGTATTCCTGACATTATGCAAGCTTAACACACTGAAATTGGCATATGCTGAGAAATTACTCAAGAATGGCCCCTCATCAGGTGTATGAGACACAAAACAGCATTATTTGGGTAAGCAGTTCCCAGACTAGTTGGTCTGAAACTGGGTGATGTTGAACAAACTACCGTACATTCTCGATTCAGATTGACAGCACTAAATAACATAATTAAGCATACGATAGGATAGAACATTATCCCAGGAGGAAAATTGGTCTGCCAACAGTCATAAAACACAAGATACATGAAAGTGAGAAGTGGAAAATCCAGGATTGGGGATATGCAAAGATTGGGGAGGGGTGTCAAGTTACCCCACGACAGAAGGGGGAGGATAGCCACAGGGAAAAAGGATCTCCTGTGGCATTCTATGCTTCATCTTGGTGGAACCAGTCTGTTGCCGAAGGTGTTCCTCCGGTCGACCAGTGTCATGGAGGGGGTGAGCTGTATTGTTCAAGATGCTGTGCAGTTCGAGGAGCATCCTCTCCTCCAAGACCACCTCCAATGAATCTAACTCCACTCCCAGGATGGAGCCTGCCTTCCTGATTAGTCTGAAGCAGTCCGAAGAAGGGTCTCGATCTGAAACGTCACCCATTCCTTCTCTCCAGAAATGTTGCCTGTCCCGCTAAGTTACTCTAACTTTGTGTGTATCTTCCTGATTAGCTTGTTGACTTTGTTGCCATCCAGGGCCTTCGCCCTGCTACCCCAGCACACAGTGTAGAAGATGGCACTGGCCACCCCTGATTGGTAGAACATCTGCAGCATCTTACTGCAAACGTTGAACAAGCAGAGCCTCCTCAAGTACAGACGGCTCTGTCCCTTCTTATACAGTGCCTCAGCGTTCCTGGACCAGTCCAGTTTACTGCCCAGGTAAACTCCAAGGTACTAAAGATTCCAAAACCCATTGGCAATGCAGCACTGCTTTGCTCCACACCAATATCAAACTCCAAACATTTTTATCTTAAAGTGGATGGCAACTTTGATTACTGCAAGGAACTCCACGATTAAAAGAAAATAATCAAGCTAAGCCATCTAGGACTTAATTCAGGTTGGTATTTCCTTCACTATTGCAAATGGAAATAGATTTAACTTCTAAAAAAATATGCAATTCCTGCCACAATTATTTTCTTAAAAACAGATTCCAAAAATGGGATAAGAGTTTTGTGCAATTAAACCATCAATGATAAAAAAAAAACGAGGACGAGATGAATGGCTTGTTTCTATGTTACCAAATCACAATTGAAAAATACTGTTGATGCTATATAAGATTACAATGATAGTTTTTCCCTCCCAACCATCCATTAGTAAGTACACAGTGTGCTTAACAGGTTGGCACCAGCTCATATCTGGTTGTCATACCAACAATCACAAAACCCACCACTGCAAGATTCAGAAACTTGTGTGCACAATTCAAAATTGTGAGACATCAGGTATCACATTCATCCTATATACAATAATGTGCAAGTAAATCAAAACTATTAAAATGCCTGCAATCAAACCTGCAGCCCATAATTTCAGAACCTAACAAAGATACTTAATCCTAATAAACCATTGAAAGATTGTTAAAAATGAACAGCTGCAAAAAAAAAAAAAAAAAAAAAGCACTACACACAACCCGCACGTTATAAATGGGTTGCAAACCAAGAAAAAAGTCCATATCACAATTTTCTCTAATGTGGTCTCATCATTGGTGCATGCTCAAGAAATAAGAGTTGATAAAAACATACTGCTTATTTATTTTCCCTCCACAAAAATTCTGAGAGAGCTCATTTAATTCTATACGTCAAAGTTTCATTTTCGCATTGTGGTTTTAAGAGCAAATTTCCTTTACCTGAAAAGCCATTACACCAGGTAGGGAAGGGGAGGGGTGGGTCACCTATGTGATATAAAAATTCAAGTGCTTAATAAACATTATTCCACTCTCAGATAGACACAAATTGCTGGAGTAACTCAGCAGGACAGGCAGCATCTCTGGACAGAAGGAATGGGTGACGTTTCGGGTCGCGACCCTTCTTCAGACTGATGTCAGAGGAGTGGGCGGTACAGAGATAAGGAAGTGTATAAATAAGGAATGAAAACAGGACCAAGGGAATGAAGCTCAAGGAAAATGTAGAATAGATCATTGTTAGGAGAGAACTGCAGATGCTGGTTTAAATCGAAGGTAGACAAAATTCTGGAGTAACTCAGCGGGACAGGCAGCATCTCTGGAGAGAAGGAATGGGTGACGTTTTGGGTCGAGACCCTTCTTCAGACAATGGAGGAGGCCCAGGGCAGAAAGTCAGTGTGGAAATGGTTAGAGTGTTGAGCAACCGGAGATCAGGTAGGTTTAGGCGGACTGAGCAGAGGTGTTCAGCTAAATGATCACCCATTCCTTCTCTCCAGAGATGCTGCCTGTCCCACTGAGTTAGAGCATTTTGTGTCTATCTTAGATTTAAACCAGCATTTGCAGTTCCTTCCTACACATTATTCCACTCTCAGCTGAGTTAACAACTCAGTTCACCATGCTCTAACAGCAGAGATCTATTAAGACTAAACTACCCGAGTAGATTACAGGTGCTGTGGGATCACATTCGGTTGCAGAAATGTTGGAGAATATGTTGGATGTGGAGGCTGATGAGGTGAAAGGCAAGGACCGAGGAACTCTATCCTTCTTCCGTCTGGGTGGGGGGGGGGGGGGGGGGGGGGGAATAAATGGCCAGCGAGTCTCTCTGCCAGGAGCAGAAGAATAAAAATGGGGATTATCTCCTTGTTGGGAGAGTACGACAGGCCCCAAATTTTCAGACAACCGCAAGACTGTTAGGGGTGCTGAACGTTCATGTTATCCTCCAATTTAGAGCAAAAGCCCCTTTTAGCTTTTTTGATGGCCTCAAAGGTTGTGCCTGGACTTTTTAATCTGCATTGTCAGACTTAAATGCCCAAGATCTGGTCCTCAGAAGATTGCAGACCTCCTGGTTCATCCAAGGCTCTGACTGAGGAACATTGAGATGGTTTTGGTGGAATGACACTTCTCCACACATTTCCTATGAAGTCAGTAACAGCCATGTCTTTGAACATTACCTACTCTACCAACTCCAAGCAATCCTGGAATTGTTTCTCTGCCTCACCTGACAAGCTCCACAGTTCTCACTACTGGGGCTGCCCTCTTGAGTCTATATGCAGAAAACAGCATAGACAGGTGGTTGGATTTCCCAAAGTGAGGTAGAGGGATGGAGTGATAGGCATCATTGATGGTGGAATAGCAGTGGTCAAGAGTGTTTGATCCTCTGGTGCTACATGGCACATGCTGGTTGTAGTTTGGAAGATACTTCTTAAAACTGGCTTGAAAGTGCCCAGCTATGACAGGAAAGGTGTCGGAGTACGCCGCTTGCTGTTGGTTGACTATGCCATGTAGCTCATCCGATGCTAGACAAACATCTACCTGGGATGGGATGTGGACCACGTTCACAATTGAGGCAAATTCCCACCAGAGATAGAAGGGACAGTACTTCACTGCCAGGTGTACCAGATCAAAAATGGGATTTTATCAACTTGCGTCTCCCCACCAATTACCAGAAAATACTCATTCCTCGGAATACATGGACCTTTTGACGAAGGTCAACATCGATAATGAAATTCGCCACTGCCTTCCACACATTGAGGTAAATGGTACTTCAAGATCAAGACCGCAGATCTGGCATATAACTACCAGGCATCAATGACATCTCCTTAGATGCTTGAGAAACCTGCAATACCTACACTAATCAAATCTAGGCAATGGAAAGATACTACCAACGTCATCCCTGCAATGTCCTCCAAAATCTTCCAGATTGGCACCTCCGCCCCATTTGCAGAAAACTATGCTCCCACATTGGCCTTATCCACCGTACCAAACTGGCAAAATTATCCTGGCGGTTGGTAATATTTTTTATAATACATTTTAATGATCAAAAAGGTAAAATTCATCTGCAAGTAAAAGGAAACTGCCCCAACAACAATTGAAACATATCCTATAACTATATTCAACATTGCTGTAGCAGCACATCAAATCCAAATAAGCACATCAAATCCAAATTAAGATACCAAAATCAAATACAAAGCTAATTACAAAATCAGCACACACATATAGGGCAATAAATACAGTAGCTATAAAACAACGATTTTATGCATTTCTACCTCACAGCTACTTTGTTCCAGCTTTCCAAACACCAAAATGCAAGGAAAGAATTATTCAAGTTCTATATTCATGTTAAAAATCTGGTTTCATTGCTGGACTCGTATCCAAGAGCCTGCAACTACTGATTCAAAGATACATCAAATCCCAATGTGGCATTTAGGAATTAAAAAAATATATAACATTTTGAATTTTAAAACTATTAGAAGTAACCTACTGCCAGATTTTCCACTAACATATTTCAAAGAATGAAATCTACCATCCCCATCAGACCTGACCCAAGTGATTAGGATAGAACACAGAACAGTGCAGCACAAGAACAGACTCTTCGGTGCACAATGTCAGTGTTGAGCACGATACCAGTTAACTAATTTCTGTCTGCACTTGATCCATATCGATGTGCCTATCTCACTCAGTCTTTTAAATACCATTATCATATCTGCCTCCCCCACTAGCCCTGACATCAAGCACCCATCACATTTTTTTTTAAAGATACCTACCCCACACATCTTTTAATCTTTGCTCCTCTCACCTTAAAGCTATGCCCTCTAGTACACCCAGGCAAAAAGGTTCTGACAGCCTCTTATTTTTATATATTTCTATCAGGTCTCCTCTCAACCTCTGAGGTTCCAGAGAAAACAATTTGTTCAAACCTTCCTTATAGCCAACACCTTTAATCCAGGCCACATTCTGGTAACCCTCTCCAGTACCTCCACATCTTTCCTGTCATGGGCGACCAGAACTGCACACAGTATTTCAAATGCAGCCTAATCAAAGTGTTGTAAAGATGCAATATTGATTCCTGACTCTCATGGACACAAAGTGCTGGAGTAACTCAGTAGGTCAGGCAGCATCTCTGGAGAACATGAAACATTTTGGATTGAGACCCTTCTTCCAACTGAACTTTTAGGGACAACAGAAATTGACATCCTATGGAATATTTAATTGAATACTTGTTTTGTTAACCCAGTGTTCACCCAGCAATACTAATATTAAATAGGTAATCAATATACAATTCAGCTTATCAGATATCCCTGGATGAAAAGTTTATCTAACTTTACATATTTAGCATGTTTCATAAATCATAAGATCCCAAAGTGTTTAACAGGCAACGCAATAATTCCAAAGGAGAAAATCACAGTTGTGACATTGGAAATGTGGCATATATTTGTCTAAAATAAGCTTCCATCAGTGGTACTGTGATAACTGACCAGATACTATGTTTTATGTCGTTGGTGGAAGAGAAACAATTATAAAATATGATAGATAATTGTTTCCCCAAAGACTGCCAAGGATTTTGTTTCATATAGACACAAATCCAAAAATACAGATTGGCACTTGGAAATGTAGTTTCTCTGGGGAGATAATCAAACAGACAGAGTGTTCCACCTTAATTGCACTTAACTATTCCAAAAGGAGAACTTGTACCCACAACGCCTCTCAGATGAAATTAAGAAACAAAGCGGTGGAATAACTCAGTGGACCAGGCAACATCCTTGGAGAACGTGGATAGGTGAAATTTCAGGTCAGGACCTGTCCTCAGACAGTAGAAATTATGCTGTGCTACAAATATGCAGTTGTTGTAAAAGGTTTTTAAATTTTGTGTAATTTAAAATTTAGAAAGACGGTCAAAACAACGTTGAAAATTTTCCATCACTCTACCGATGAACTTTGGATATGGTCGAAAGGCTTTGGTGCGAGAGAAGGAAAATCACAGCCTTCAAGATACCCAGCCTCTGACATGCTCAAGTGCAGTATTTATTTGGCTGCTCAGTTGAGTTGCAGGTCAACAGTGACCCTCAGGATATTGACAGTCAGGGAGTTATCATACCAGTTGAAGGCAATAGCTTGGCCTTTGTAGCACAAATGTTGTCTGCCACATTAATTACCAGCAAATTATAGCATTATGACGGAAGGGAGGCAATTAAATGACATGAAGGTGGTTGGACTTGGGGCTCTTCCCTAACGAACTCTTGCAGCAATGTCCTGGATTATGATTATGAATCTCCAAAAATTACAACCATCTTCATTGTATCTGGTTCTACTGTTCTCTCTGGCAGATCATTTCAAAAATCACCAGTCTGTGTGAAAAACTTTCCCCTCAGATCTCCTTTCACTTTCTCCCCCCTCACCTTAAACCTATACTCCTTAGTTTAGACTTCCCCACCTTGAAAAAACAATAGAATTTCTATGCCCATCATAATTTGATAAATCTCTACATTAGTCATTCTGGCTGATCATTGCTGCAAGAGCACCTTGTTTAAAGCACACATATGCTGCTCCATTGTCGAGGCAACAGTAGCAGGTCATTTAAAAAGACGGGGAAAAAGTCAAAACAGATTTAAGAATAGCATTATCAAGATTGTCAAAATTAGCAGCACTTTAAACTTAAGAAACAAACATGTGGGTCATTTGGACTTTCAAAGGTCTTTGATGATGTGTTGAACAAATTTAGAGCACATGAGATTGAACACAATATACTGACCGTGTGAAGATTGCTTTCTGACCATCAACCAACAGGAACAACCGAGTCATTTTCACATTACAAGACTATGCATGGTGGGATTTCAGAGTGATCAATGCTGGTTCACAATCTACATTAATGAATTGGATAAGGGGACAAAGTGTCATATAACCAAATGTGATGATGATACCAATCTGGACAGCAGTGTGTTTTGCAAGGGCAATACAGAGTGGCTTCAAGGGGATTTAGGCAGGCCAAATGAATAGGCAAGGACATACAATCTGAAAAAATGTAAGGTCACAGTTTAATATAAAAAATAGAATGGAAGAGTATTTCTTTAAAAATCACAGAAGATTACATTTTTTGGTATTCAATTTCTGTATCCTTGTATACAATCTCAGAGTAAACATGTAGATACAGAAATTAGGAAGGCAGACGGCACATTGTCCTTTATTGCAAAAGGATTGGAGTACAAGTATAGAAACATAACTTAGTGCAATTATGTAGTGTTCTGATCAGCTCATGCCAGAAATATTTTGTCTATTGAATAAATTCCTGGGTTCATGTGTTTGTCCTGCAAGAACAGACTAAGCACACAACACTAAGAGTTTAGAAGTTATTTAATAGGACAGGTGCAGGAGAAAAAGACATCTTCAACCAGAGGTTAGACTCCAAATAATGAGTTGTACATTAGGACAAATTAAATTTCTGCACTCAGATCATAGAAAATCTAAGACCTTCTCTATCCAAGCAGCAGAGGAGCCTCAGTCACTGGGAATATCCCAAATGGAGATAAATAGGCTTTTGGATAGTAAAGAGATCAAGGAATATGAGATAGTGCAACAAAGTGCCATTGATGCAAAATAATCCACTAAAAATGGTTAAGCAGGGCCCAAGTACTCTACTCCTGCTTCTGTGTCATACAGTGCCCTCCATAATGTTTGTGACAAAGACCCATCATTTATTTATTTGCCTCCACAATTTGAGATTTGTAATAGAAAAAAATTCACATGTGGTTAAAGTGCACATTGTCAGATTTTAATAAAAGCTATTTTTATACATTTTGGTTTCACCACGTAGGGATTACAACAGTGTTTATACATAGTGTGTCCCACCCCCCCCCCCCCCCATTTCAGGGCAACATAATGTTTAGGACACAGCAATGTCATGTAAATGAAAGTAGTCATGTTTAGTATTTTGTTGCATATCCTTTGCATGCAATGACTACTTTAAGTCTGCGATTCATGGACATCGATGAGGTGGTATGCTTTGCATCTTGGGCAGTTCCTTCTCTCCTCCATACTTTGCCCCTTCCATCACTCTGATACAAGTTGATCTTCGTCTCATCTGTCCGCAAGACCTTTTTCCAGAACTGTCGTTGCTCTTTTAAATACTTCTTGGTAAACTGTATCCAGGCCATCATACTTTTGCAGTTAACCAGTGGTTTGCATCTTACAGTGAAGCCTCTGTATTTCTGTTCATGAAGTCTTCTGCGGACAGTGGTCATTGACAATTCCACACCTGACCCCTGAAGAGTATTTCTGATCTGTCAGACAGGTATTTGGGGATTTTTCTTTATTATGGAGAGAATTCTTCTGTCATCAGCTGTGGAGGTCTTCCTTGGCCTGCCAGTCCCTTTGTGATTAGTAAGCTCTTCCTTCTTAATGATGTTCCAAACGGTTGATTTTGGTAAGCCTAAAGTTTGGCTGATGTCTCTAACAGTTTTAACAGTCTCATAAAGGTTTCTTTGACTTTCATTGGCACAACTTTGGTCCACATGTTGATAAACAGCAATAAAAGTTTCTAAAGGTGATGGAAAGACTAGAGGAAAGATTGGGTGCTGAGAGCTCTTATGCCTGCATTAAGGAGGCAATTAAACACACCTGAGCAATTACAAACACCTGTGAAGCCATGTATCCCAAACATTGTAGTTACCCTGAAATGGGGGGACTATGTATGAACACAGCTGTAATTTCTTCATGGTGAAACCAAAATGTATAAAAATGGCCTTTAATAAAATCTGACAACATGCACTTTAACCACGTGATTTCTTCTATTACAAATCTCAAATTGTGGAGTACAGAAGCAAATAAATAAATGATGGGTCTTTGCCCCAAACATTATGGAGGGCACTGTATATACTTAATGTTAAAACACAAGGCTGCCCAAATCAAAGTAACAATCTGAACTGAACAAACAGCAGTACCACGCAAAGCAAAATTAAAACCGAGCCAAATTAATGTCAAGTCAAACATAAAAGTAAAGAACTATCAAAATTCTACATTTTTTCCAGTTACAACATAATAAGAACCCAATGTAACAATACCACATTGCAGAAATTTGTAGTCTTTTGGGAATTACGGGATGGTTTGTGTTGATCTCCCTTTTTTCCCCCAAAAATGTTTGAGATGGAATAAGCTGTCTGCCCACTAAAATCCAATTTATTTTCTACGCTTTAGTTCAGACAAGGAAAACTCCATTCACCAAAATGCATTTATATCTACACAATTGTAAAATGTAAATACAGCCTTCACATGAACTCCAATTTCACTTCAAAATATGATACTTGTTCATTGAGTTATGCCAATATAAAATTCTAAATTCCAATCTAACTATATAGACAAAAAAAATCCCATGAACCGTTGCCAAAGAAAGTTTTGCATAATTAAAAATGTAAAATAGAAATGGAATTTTATACACCCAATAAACTCGGTTTGCAACATCAACTATAATTTACTTCGACCTCAGATTGACGGAACACACAAACTAGCAGGAGCAAAAAGATTTATAATACATTACTAGCATTTTTGTTTTAACTTCAATTCATATAGGTCACAAGTACAATTTTTAAAGCAGGGGCCACTTCATGACCTTTTTACGCTGATGAGTTTAAGTCATATCTGAACCAAGACATTCCAGAGAGAAATTACCAGACATGGTTTACCAAAAAAGGTCTTGGAAGTGTCAAACCCTCCTCCATCAAAAGCAGAAACCTGCTCAATTGATAAATTTTCTATCTCAGGTTGAAAGAGATTTGCTACTTTTCAGTTAGGACACAGATTAACCATCTCATCAAATAGTCAAAAGGCTGAATGGTCTACCCCTATAATCAGAGTCTGATTAAAGCAATTGGTGCTGAGGTTATAGAATTAAATGACAAACTACAATCAGAGTTTTAAAATAAATCCTTTTGTACAGATGAACAAAAAATTACCAAGCCAAAGTAAAAACCAAATTAATAAATGAACACACTCCCATAGCTATCATCGGGGAATGTACAGCTGAAAATCCCCTGAAACTATGGAATTTTTCTTTACAAATTCTGCATCAACAGCAATTCCTGCAAAGAGCAAGCAAGATTCTCAGATCATACAATATGCAACACTTGCAAAACAGTCACCAAAAGACTGCTTGCTAGACAGTGTGTCTAAAAAAAAATCACAATATAGGAGTAATTTCTTCTCTACATTTCATTGTTCAAAAGCCAGAGTTAAAACCAGTAAAATGTAACACTTCAAAATGAAAGCAATAATACCACACAGATTAGGCATAATTCTAAGTATTATTTACAATTCCCCTCACAAAGGTAACCAGTGAATTTGGAACCATCTACTTCAGCAGTAGCAATTTAAAACATTAATCTGTTCCCTCCCTACCCCCCCCCCCCCCAAAACTAGTCAAATGCCACATTGTGGTTAAGTATTCCCACATAAATTGAAGATAGATGCATTTCAGTCACCACATTGACTTCCTCAAATTAGTATTTTTGAATAAAAGTTTGAACCTATATGCTCAGTCACAAAAATACACCAGTTACAATGAAAGTCACATTTATGTCAAAGCAAATACCAAGAACCACAACTTTAAAGCTATCCTATAACATTAAGGAACAATTTTAGCACTTTCCCTAAAATTTCTCACTACCCAAGAAAATGCATCCTCCTAATCTTATCCATCAAACATGACAAAAAGCATCCAATTAAATTAAATTAAATATTTCAGTCACAGTTTTAGTTCAGAAATGACCACTGTCCCGATGTTTATATATTCAGGCTATCACAGGTAATTGGTATTTGCTTCACTGAATCATTAGATGAAAGTCACTATTTTGGTATTGCTTTCAAATACCAGAAAACATCCAATAAAGCAAACTTCAATTGTACTGCACACACGTCACAATTTGTTCTAACTTCAATTTCTCTTTCACCTGTTGTATACATATTCCAAAATAGCATAATGTAAATGTTTTACTGGATTTCTGTGTTGTGAGCATTTTACTTTCATCTCTGGGCAGGAACAAAACCTGGTCACACAGCAATAACGTTTCATCCAAAGCATCATTATTTTTTTAATATATTTTACTTCACAATAGAATTAACACCACAGGAAAAATCTCTAGGTTTCTAGAAAATACAAAAGGCTTAAAAAAAAAAGTTTGCAAATAATAAAATTTAAAAATAATTTTCCAGATCTAGTTTAGTAAATAAAAATCTGCTGACAAACATGGCCTATGTCCAGGACACTGACAGTGAAACAGCCACCAACTGACTATGCTACATCCTTTCCACACACTAATAGAGAACACCAAGTCCAAGTTTTAAAACAAATTCAATCATACTTGAACTTGTGTTTCAATCTGACTTTTCAAAAAAGCTCTTGAAAATCTAATCCACAAGTTCGAAAGTGAAGAATCCAAAATTCTCCAAGATTAAAATAATTTCGACCAGCCATCACAGAAAAGGTTTTTTAATTGTCATATCTTGTGTCAATTTTGGAAGAAGTGTTAAATATTTTGTGCACCTCAGAGGGGATGAAAGGGTGGTGGGAATGGAGCGTGCTGACAAAATATTAGAACTCAAAAACGTTCATAAAATAAAATATTTAAGACAGCTAACAATCTGCACACACTTCCAACCCTTCCCCTCTTATTGAGGGAGGAAGGGAGAGGAGGTTGTGGGACGATGAAAGTTATTTGACAACTAAAAAACATTACAGTCTAAATTTACAACTCCTCAAATCCCACTGTAATTTAAAACATTAAGCAGCACTAAATGTACTAACAAGTACATCCAAAAATCACACTGAATAACTAAGTAGCATTAGTGTTCCCAAAGATAAAACGGTGCAATCAAGGATGAAAAAATCTTGTAATCAGAAAAGAAAAACCAGTAAAACTGCACAGAATCACAACATTTCCCCCCAAACTGATGAGACTAGATCAGAAGTTCTATTTCATCGCCGTTTTACATAACCAGTTTCAGAAGATTCATGGCGTCACTAAAAGTTGACAATTCCCTTCTGCCAACATTTGACCGTCTCATCTTGTACGTTGTCAATTCGACATCTACTTGGACGATGGCTTTTATTTCTCCCCAACCCCCAAAAAAAGTCAGCAGAGAGAAATTAAGTAAAACTAGTAGGGGAGGTTCAGAAATGTTTAAAAAACTATGACAGCTTTACTGCCTATTATTTTGCAAACAGTGCAGATTTTTTTTTTGGAAGATAAATACAAGGACAGTAACAACCTGACAATAAGGCTTCCTTGTGTGCGTACTGAGGGGTTCCAGAGCAGGGGTAAAGTGGCATTTGACTGGACTGTCAGTAGCAAAGGGCACGGGTATGACTGGTATGGGTTAGAGGGAGGGAGGGAGACAGAGGAGGGAGGAAAAGAGGGAATGAAGGAGGGAGAGGAGGAAGGGAGCAGCTCCGGTGGTGCAGCGGAAGGGACGGCTGTCTCTTCTTACCTCTAAAGCCTCCAGAGTAGCGAAGCTGGCGATGGCAAAGCCGTCGATGATATCCTCTTCCTGGGAGCTGGATGCCCTCCTCTTGCGGCGGGGAGGCCGGCAGCAGCGGGAGGGGGCCGCGCTGGCCGGCGCCTGGCCGGGGCTCGGCTTCTCGTCCCGTTCCGAGCCCGACGAAGGGCTGTGGGGCCGGGCGCCGCGGCTCGCAGCCTCCCTCCTCCTCGCCCGGTCCCGGTGAGAGCGCGATCGCCTGCTCTGCCTCGGCCCGCTGCACCGCGGGCCCTCCATATTCCTCTCTTCAACACTTCCCTCCCTCCCTCCCCCCTCAAAAAAAAATCGGAGGCAGAAAAATTACCTCCGGAAAAAAAGGGAGGGGGAAAATTAAAATATATAACCACCCACCCACCTCTTCCTTCTTCCTTCCTCACAAAACCAAACAATGCAGGCCCGCGGCCAGCATGGAGACAACCAGGGCAAGTGGCTCGGTAAAAACTTTGCTTGCTGCAATGGAAATCCTCGAGTCAGCGGTCCGGGACGCCTGTTTTTTTACCATTCAGGACTTGCCAGCTTTAAGGCTTTACAGCCCCGAGCACTTGCGCACTTCGACCCAGACGCGCCGCGCAGGCGCCGTGCGGCCGCTCCGGGCTTTTTTTTCCCCTCGCTGCCTTTTTTTTTTCCTTCGGCCGGCAGCTTGTGCGCCTGCGCGTTCTCCTCTCTCCCCCCCCCCCCCCCCTCCCCCCGCTGAACGAACAACCGCCGCGCTCGAGCTCGGGTTCGAGTTGGAGCTCGCGCTCAACGGTCGTCCGCCCGCCCGCGCTGTGTGGGGGAGGGGGGGTGGGGGCGACGCACGATGCACGAGCGAGCGGCCAAGGGAGGGAGGGAAGGGGGTAGGGGTGGGTCCAAAATGGAGTATGATACAAGGGAGGGGAGTTGCAAGAGAGGGAAGAGGTGTGTGAGGGGGGGGTGATAGATTCGGCATACGTCCATCAGTTGTATTGTTGGGGTTCAAGGAAGGTCCACTGGAGTGGTGTGGGGTTCAAGGAAGGTCCACCACGAGTGGTGTGGGGTCTAAGGAAGGTCCAGCGGCAATGGCTGTGGGGTCCAAGGAAGGTCCACTAGGAGTGGTGTGGGGTTCAAGGAAGGTCCACCACGAGTGGTGTGGGGTCTAAGGAAGGTCCAGCGGCAATGGCTGTGGGGTCCAAGGACGGTCCACTGGGAGTGGTGTGGGGTTCAAGGAAGGTCCACTAGGAGTGGTGTGGGGTTCAAGGAAGGTCCACTAGGAGTGGTGTGGGGTTCAAGGAAGGTCCACTAGGAGTGGTGTGGGGTTCAAGGAAGGTCCACTAGGAGTGATGTTGGGGCGAAGGAAGGTCCAATACGAGTGGTGTGGGGTCCAAGGAAGGTCCAGCGGCGATGGTGTTGGGTTCAAGGAAGGTCTAGGCAGTGGGATTGTGGTGGGGTACAAGGAGGGTCTGTTGGGAATGGTATAGGTACCAGAAAGGTCTGGCAGGATGTGTAGGGATCAAGGAGGGTTCAGCAGAAGTGGTGCGATGACCAAGCAGGGTCCGGCGGGATTGGTACAAACACCAAGGAGTGAGTCTTAATGAGGACAAGAATCAGCTGATGCTGTTGGAACTGAGGAGGATCTGATAGGGTGATTAATGGACTGCTGAGGGTCCTGATGCAAGGTCTCAACGAAAATGTCAACAATTCCTTTCCCCTTACATTTGCTTCTCAACCTGCTGGGTTCCTCCAGTAGTTATGTCTCAATGGTGGTGGTAAATTCCAAGGGTAATTTAGTTGGGATATCGGGGGTACTGAGAAGGGTCAAGTGAGGCTGTTGAGGGGACTGAGTACCTGATGGGGATGATGAGATGATTGAGAAGGGTCTGGTGGGAGTAAAGTGAAAATCAAGAAAGATCTGGTGGGAGTGGTGAGGGTTATGAAAAGGTTCAGTAAAACCCTCTCACTAAAGAGGATCTGACAGGGACGGTTACTGACTGAGGAGGATCTGGCAGGGATGGTGAGAAATTGGTGAAGGGTTTATAGGGATCACAAAAAAAAATTAAGTGGGAGTCGGTGAGGAGATTGCTGAGGATCTGTTGAAGCTGTTGAGAGAACTGCAGAGGTAGTGAGGAGACCAAGAAAGCTTAACAGGGTTGGTTGGGGAACAGAAGAAAGTCCAACATGTGTGATGCAGGAACCAAGGATGGACTGTCAGTGAGTGATGGTTGAATTTACCCATTTTCAGTGAAAACTACATTTAAACTACATTTAATTCAGGCCTTGGGTCTAATCATCAAGAATAATCATCAATAATCACCTGGAGTATTGTGTGCAGTTTTGGTCTCCTAACCTGAGGAAAGACGTTCTTGCCTTAGAGGGAGTACAGAGAAGGTTCACCAGATTGATCCCTGGGATGGCGGGACTTACATATGAGGATAGACTGGGCTTGTACTCGCTGGAATTTAGAAGACTGAGGGGGGATCTTATAGAAACATATAAAATTCTTAAGGGGTTGGAGAGGCTAGATGCGGGAAGATTGTTCCCGATGTTGGGGGAGTCCAGAACCAGGGGTCACAGCTTAAGGATAAGGGGGAAGTCTTTTGGGACCGAGATGAGAAAACATTTCTTCACACAGAGAGTGGTGAGTCTGTGGAATTCTCTGCCACAGAAGGTAGTTGAGGCCAGTTCATTGGCTATATTTAAGAGGGAGTTAGATGTGGCCCTTTTTGCTAAAGGGATCAGGGGGTTATGGAGAGAAGGCAGGTACAGGCTACTGAGCTGGATGATCAGTCATGATCATATTGAATGGCGGTGCAGGCTCGAAGGGCCGAATGGCCTACTCCTGCACCTATTTTCTATGTTTCTATGAGGACCTAACACCTGTTTCCCAGGAATCTCCTGTAAACACTGCATTTTTTCCCTATTCTATCTAAATATTAATAGCATCAACAGGCTTACGTGCCACTCATTAAAGTGACAATCTTTTATTTTGTTTTCAATGTGTTTTGATCCGCATCAATTGTAACAATAAACACAGCTCCGTATGAGTTTACTACCCTGCTGATCGTAAATGTCAGTTTCAACTTTTTCAGCAATGTTGACAGCTCTATACAAAAATCTTTTGGGAAAAAAGGAGACTTGGATGGGAACAGAGACAGATTTTGGAGGGCTTGAGAAGGGAAGGAATTGCCAAGGTCCCGTTTACCTCACTAAATAATTCATGGTTATGGTTGATAACTATTTTCATCTAACCTGTCAATTCAAACCAAAGGCACCCCAGCTCTTCGTAACCAAAATGCACCATGTGCCCAAAATATGGTCAACAGCCCATGACTAATCCAAAAGCCTGAGTAACTCTTTTAATCTTACTCATATTTTTTCTCTTTTGTTTCTCCTTTGAATTTTGTAGTCATGGAGTTTTACTAACAGTCTCACGAATGGATAGAAGTACACCTCCTCTTACTGCAGCTTCAAATTCATACATTAGAACATTTAAACTTGGCACTTGACCTACAAGGCTCCAGCATATGCACCTGAAACATACAGCTTGGAAACTTCTGCTTTAAATTAATATTGAAGAAGCAGTTGGTTGGCAGTTGTGTCATCAAGTCTGGACTATAGAAATTGTTCATTCAATGCTGCCTGGATTAGCGAGCATTAGCTATGAGGGGAGCTTGGACAAACTTGGATTGTTTTCTCTGGAATGCTAAAGGTAGAGGGGACACCTGATAGAAGTATATAACTTTACGAGTGGCATAGATAGGGTAGACAGTCAGAATCTTTTTCTCAGAGTGTAAATGTCAAAGACTAGAGGGCATAGCTTTAAAGTGAGTAGCTTTAAAGGGTACTTTTTTTACATAGAGATTGGTGTTAGCCTGGAATGCACTACCAGAGGTGGTAGTGAAGGCAGATTCAATAGTGGTATTTAAGAGTTTTTTAGATAGACACATGAATATAGAGAGTATGGATCATGTACAGGCAGATGAGATTAGTTTATCTTTGCATCATGTTCATCACAGACATTGTGGGCCGAAGGCCTGTTCTAGACAATAGACAATAGGTGCAGGAGTAGGCCATTCAGCCCTTCGAGCCAGCACCGCCATTCAATGCGATGATGGCTGATCACTCCCAATCAGTACACCGTTCCTGCCTTCTCCCCATACCCCCTCACTCCGCTATCCTTAAGAGCTCTATCCAGCTCTCTCTTGAAAGCATCCAACGAACTGGCCTCCACTGCCTTCTGAGGCAGAGAATTCCACACCTTCACCACTCTCTGACTGAAAAAGTTCTTCCTCATCTCCGTTCTAAATGGCCTACCCCTTATTCTTAAACTGTGGCCCCTTATTCTGGACTCCCCCAACATTGGGAACATGTTTCCTGCCTCTAATGTGTCCAATCCCCTAATTATCTTATATGTTTCAATAAGATCCCCCCTCATCCTTCTAAATTCCAGTGTATACAAGCCTAATTGCTCCAGCCTTTCAACATACGACAGTCCCGCCATTCCGGGAATTAACCTAGTGAACCTACGCTGCACGCCCTCAATAACAAGAATATCCTTCCTCAAATTTGGAGACCAAAACTGCACACAGTACTCCAGGTGCAGTCTCACCAGGGCCCGGTACAACTGTAGAAGGACCTCTTTGCTCCTATACTCAACTCCTCTTGTTATGAAGGCCAACATTCCATTGGTTTTCTTCACTGCCTGCTGTACCTGCATGCTTCCTTTCAGTGACTGATGCACTAGGACACCCAGATCTCGTTGAACATCCCCTCTTCCTAATTTGACACCATTCAGATAATAATCTGCCTTTCTATTCTTACTTCCAAAGTGAATAACCTCACACTTATCTACATTAAACTGCATCTGCCATGTATCCGCCCACTCACACAACCTGTCCAAGTCACCCTGCATCCTTATTGCATCTTCCACACAATTCACACTACCCCCCAGCTTAGTATCATCTGCAAATTTGCTAATGGTACTTTTAATCCCTTCATCTAAGTCTAGTGCTGTACCTGTCTATGTTCTATGTAATTTCTGCTCATGCCAGTTGGAGAACATCTAATCAAATATAAAAAATCTGGAAATAAAAGAAATCCATTATGGGATAAAATCTAGAGGTCAAATTGTTGCAAATTCAAACATGTTAATTAATATATTTTCAAATATGCCATTTGCTGACTTTTTACCTCATGGGACTCCAGTCCTAAACTAATTTGGTTCACCCTTAGATGTCTATCAAGCCACTTGATTGTGATAACTGAGGATAGGCGATAAAAGCCGTTGCCACTGAGGTTCACATTCCAAGAATTAAGAAGAGTAGAAAAAAGATGGTCAATAAGAAATCTAATGTTTGTTTAGCCTGTCCCAGACTAAAAAAATAGTTGACACTCCCTATCCACATTAAAATTCTGCAATAATATCCTGGAAAAGTCGGCTACACTCCCTAATGGGAATCAAAACTATTCCAACAGACCACACTGTCCCTGATTTATGTTATCTGCCTCTCGTAAAGGTGACCTCTCCCAGCCAGAAATGTCTAGCTTTCATTTTGAACAGGGTAACTGCATAACATTCCATATCTATAAAACTAAAATTCTACCCGGTACCCTGAGTGTGGAAGGTCAGTTGTGTGCAGCAGTGAAATCTTGCTGCAATAATGATAACAGAGACTGGAGTTTTTGAGAGTGCATCGGTTTGCTGAGAATACATTTCTATGTTAAGAAAATGGCAAAATAATTTTCACATCCTAAGGCAATTAATTCTACAGATTCCCCAACATGTATCCATTGCAACTTGTTAGATTTAATAACTAGTAGCAGCAGTGAAACTTAACATTATGCCAAAAAGCAGATAAATGGCTCAACCCATTGTCTCCAAAATTGAGTTGTAAAATATTAAGAACTATTGGTTTAATCAGTCTCCTTATTGTACAGACTGTACTATGATTTATGAAAGCACATTCAGTAAAACCACAGTCAACCATGCAAGATTAAATCACAGTGAATAGGGAATGGATGTTAAAAAAAGAAAACTAAATATTAACAAATGTAATATTAATGTTTAGAGGTTATTTTATAAATCATAACACTTGATGAAAAAAGCCAATTACATTTTCAGTTGCATCCCAGTAGTGCTGTTTCACTTCTATTGGAATAAATGTTTAACACAGTGCCATGGTAGATCAGACAACTAAAGGGAACATGTATCTAAATCTGTGCAATATTGCATTATTTTATCCCATTTGTGGCAAAAGAAAAAATAACCAAATCTATAATAATCTATTAAAAAGGAAATTTAAAGATAATTGTGTGGACTTGTCTTATTCAAAATTAAGAAAACTGGGCATTAAAATAACCATCAAAACAACTGCACAGAAATTGAACTGTCATAAATTTCAACCTACATTATAGCTTGTTTCTTTTCTCTGAAATGGTAGGTAACCTTAACTGGAAGTCGCTCATGTAAACGTCTGAGTAATGGCACGACATTCTTTTGGGAAAATGCAATTATTATTGCAATGGAAATCAATTTTTAGATCAATTCAAAAGTTGTAGTTGAGAAAATGCAAGACTGAACTTGGCAATAATTTTCTTATGGTTGTGAGGGTGGTAGGGGGGAGAAATAAAGCTAAATCTGTACTCAGCTCATGATTTGAATTATTTTTGCAACAATTGTGTTTGTGTGTTGAATGAACGAGATGTATTTAATTATGTGCAAAAAGGTCAGATTCAGTGGTTGAAAATCATAAGTGATTTGTGGAAATAAACTACGCAATGTGGAGAAGGACTTCACAGTAGCAAGGGAGAGTGTTATGTAATTTTTGCACCAAATTATTTCAGGAAGGGTACTCCTCTTTTTTTCTGAGGCAGTTCCTTGGGATCTAGAATAAATTGCTTCCATTCCAGCTCTGTGGGGTTTGAGGTAGCTGATGCAGGTAATGTGAGACCCGTCGACTCTCCACAGATGGGCCTCAAGATGGTGGGTTAGGTGGTGAGAACTTTGGTAGACGATGCGTTCCTTCTGATATTTACATTGTGTCTAATTGTCAGGAGCCCAAAGAAGACCAATGTTCTCAGTTATTTATTTTGTCATGGACCAGGGGTTTCCACAATTTAGTGGCGATTTAATTATTTCAAGTAACCTTTGAGAACATCCGTGAATCTTTTTCTCTGGCCACCTGGCTTAGCTCAGAATAGTGTACAGGATTTTGTATCAAGCAAGCAAACATATGGCCTGCCCAACAGAGTGGGCTTAATGTAATTAGGAAATCAATATTGGGGATGTTGGCATGGTTGAGGATACTGACTCTGCCTGAAAAAACAAATAAAACTGCAGATGCCCAACAGAAATGCTGGAAAAAACACAGTTAGAACCATTCTCCAAGAGTGGAAGTGTCAAAGACTAGAGTGCATAGCCTCAAGGTGAGAGAGGCCAATTTCAAAAGAGATTTGTGGGGCTAGTTTTTGCACAGAGGGTGGTGGGTGCTGGAAGGCATTGCCAGGGATGGTGTTGGAGGCAGACACAGTAAGGCACAAAAGGCACATGATTGTGCAGGGAATGGAGGGATATGGATCATGTGCAGGCAGATGAAATTAGTTTCATGTTGGGCATGGACATTGTGGGACAAAGGGCCTGTCCTGTACTGTACTGTTCCATGTTCTATTTTCTGGACCAGAATTGAAAGATCAGGCTAGAGCCCTGGCAACGATACAAATGTGTGGAAAACATTGCAGAGTACATTTCAATGACTGGTGTTGGGGTGGACTTGGTTCTGGAGTGTGGGCAACACAAGTTGACAGTTTTGCCTATAAATTAATATAAATATAATTTGCATATAAATTTGTCCTATAAATTAATTCCACTCCAGCTAAGAGAGGCTGAGAACAATGCTGGGTTGATGGCAGAGTCTTATCTGGCTGAAGAAGGGTAACTATCCGAAATGTCGTCTATCCATTCCCTCCACAGACTCTGCCTTACCTGTTGAGGTACTGCAGCACTATGTATTTTGCTCTTATTTGATGCTAGTCTGCACTGAATCCATTGGAAAAGATCACATGTTGCATACCATCATCAAGCAGATGTACAATGATGACAAATTTCAGCTGGCAACCACATTTAAGAAATATGCTGCAGTCCTTTTTGACTGATAGATTCAATGTTTTGTGTGAGGTCAACAAGGCCCTATGTCGTGGTTGATTCCGCTCCCTGCATTTCTCTTATTGTTGTCACACAGTGAAGATAGCTTCATTATGGAAAAATGGACAGAATTGATACTGTGATTTGGAGATAGTCACAGAGTGCTGAAGTAACTCAGTAGGTCAGGCAGCATCTCTGGAGAAAAAGGATGGGTGACGTTTTGGGTCAGAATCCTTCAGATATGGGGAGTCTCAGGAGGCAGTTATGAAGATTCTGGTGACAACCCTCTTTGTAACTCCCGCAAAACTGGATTTGTCTGCATTATTTAAAGAGGTCACAATTAGGTTTGTAGGTTAATAGGCTGCGTAATTGTCCCCAGTGTGTAGAGAGTCAATGAGAAAATGGGATAACAGAACCAGTGTGAATGGATGATTGGTGGCCTGTGTGGACGTCAACAGGAAGGCCTTATTTCCATGCTGTACCACTAAAATTCTAAAAAATATTACTGAAAGAGCCACTAGCAATGAAAAAAACGAAAGATAAATTTAGTAGGATGTTATCACTGAAGGATTAATTTAAATAAATTGGATTTATTTTTAACAGATTGAAAGTTAAGGGATGACCTAATTATGAAAGAGTATGACAAGATAATTTGTTAATTTTTCCTTTATCCTCCATATCCTCTGCAAACAGCATACTCTGCTTGTCAAAGGCATGGAAACACATTCAATATAAATTACCTATTAGAATAAAGAGGAGCAAAACACAAGCTGCTGGAGTAACTCAACGGGTCAGGTTGAGTTACATCTGGGGAGGGAATGGGCAGGTGACTTTTCGGCTCAGTGTCCTTCTTCAGCATTCCTCCCAAGATGTTGCCTGACCTGTTGAGTTCCTTGAGTACTGTGTGTTTTGCTCAAGATTCCAGCCTTTGTGGTCTCTTGTGTCTAGGATTAAAGAGGATGAAAACAACATTATTTGAGATTAGTTGCACAGTGGGTTTTTTTACCATGAATCATTGCTAAAGCCAAGTCATAAATTATTTTCAAGAAAGAACCTATTCCCTCTTATTGAATACCACTGTGAAAAAGAAATAAAAACAGGTTTTGTTTACAAAAAAAAAAAACAATTTCTGGGCAAGTTCATAATTCCAAGGGTGAGTGTTGATATCTTTTCCATGCACAAGTGATAATCATGCAGATAATGTTCCATGCTGTATCATCACATTTTTAAGATCTGATTCAGATTATTTCCACCTGGTAATTAAGAAATCTGTAAGTTTTAGAAGTGGATGCATTACGTTTGCTTTTAGGAGTGCAATATAATTAATGACCCAAAATATATTGCTCCACTGAGAGTTAGGGCTGCTTTGTCAGATTTTAATGTTTTCTCAGAACAGGTAAACAAAATAAATTCAGTGAAATAGAAAGCAATTGACTTATGTAATATCTACAAGCTATTTTGATTTAAAATTAACCCTAACTACATTAAATTCTATTAAGTATTTTTCAAGTGTTTTCTATGTCAGTAAAACTACAGCTGAAGAACTTGAGGTTTTTAAAATTCAAATCAGAATGCTCCATATATTTATGAAAACCTCATTCCTTTCTCAATGTTTCACTCTTCCTTCCTTGTTTTTGTTCCTGATGGGGTGGAAGGTGAGAACGAGGGGGATTCTGTCCTTGTGATACGCTAGCTGATGGGGTAGAAGGTGAGAACGAGAGGGATCAATCCCCCTCGTTCTCACCTTCCACCCCATCACCCAGCGTATCCAACAAATCATCCTCCAACATTTCCATCACCTCCAACTGGACCCCACTACTGGCCACATCTTCCCATCCCCTCCCCCTTCTGCGTTCCGCAGAGACCGTTCCCTCAGTAATTCCTTGGTCCACTCGTCCCTTCCTACCCAAACCACCCCATCCCCGGGCACTTTCCCCTGCAATCGCAGGAGATGCAACACCTGTCCCTTTACCTCCCCCCTCAACTCCATCCAAGGACCCAAACAGTCTTTCAAGGTGAGACAGAGGTTCACCTGCACCTCCTCCAACCTAATCTATTGTATGCGCTGTTCTAGATGTCAACTTATTTACATCGGCGAAACCAAACGCAGGCTCGGCGATCGTTTCGCTCAACACTTTCGCTCAGTCCGCCTCAACCAACCTGATCTCGCGGTGGCTGAGCACTTCAACTCCCCCTCCCACTCCCAGTCTGACCTTTCTGTCATGGGCCTCATGGGCCACTGGAAATTGGAGGAACAGCACCTCATATTTCGCTTGGGCAGCTTGCAACCCAGCGGTATGAACATTGACTTCTCCAACTTTAGATAGTTCCTCTTCCCCTCCCCCTTCCCAGTTCTCCCTCTATCTTCCTGTCTCCACCTATATCCTTCCTTTGTCCCGCCCACCTGACATCAGTCTGAAGAAGGGTCTCGACCCGAAACGTCACCCATTCCTTCTCTCCTGAGATGCTGCCTGACCTGCTGAGTTACTCCAGCATTTTGTGAAATAAATACCTTCGATTTGTACCAGCATCTGCAGTTATTTTCTTATACGTGTTCACATCATTCCTAAAGAATGATAACCAGAAAACTGGCCTAGCCAGACTTAAATTAATCTCCCTCCATTTGTACTCAATGTTTTACTATCTCAACATTTCTTTGAAACTATGATCCTCACATAATTGAGCTGCAATGTCACTGCCCTTTAAAGCAGCCAGAAAACCACTCAGATGAGCGGCATTAAGGACAAACGATGCTAGTCTTGTCAAAATGTAAAAACAAAACATGCTGCACTTTCACCTCGTATTCAGATTTGGTGTGAACATTGAATTCTCCAATTTTAGGCCCACTGAGTTACTCCAGCGCTTTGTGGGTTTTTTTGTAAACCAGCATCTGCAGCTCCTTGTTTCTGCAGTTTCATTAATGAACTTCACCTCATCCACTTTTTCCCCACTCATCAGCAGCAGTAAGAAGATTAGCTATTTGTTCCACCCACATGGTTCACAGGCACTGTGTCCAATTATTTTAAAAAAGTCAATCACATTTTGCTAACATCCCTTACGTGGAAAAAACTGTCAAAAGTGTTCAAGCGGAAGAAAAAAGCTGGCGACCGGAAAGGGTAAAATTGTTCATTTGGTTTAGATTAGTTTAATTTATTATCATTGTCACGTGTATCGAAGCACATGAAAAACTTTTGTTTGCATGCTATCTAGTCAAAGAAAAGGCTATACATGAATACAATCAAGCCGTCCACAGTGCACAGATAAAGGATAACTGGTACAACATTTAGTGCAAAATAAAGTCTGATTAAAGATAGTTCGAAGGTCTCCAATGAGGCAGATGGGATGTTAGGACCACACTCTAGCCAATGAGAGGACAGTTCAGTCACCTTACAACAACTGGGAAGAAACTATCCCTGAATCTGGAGGTATGCATTTTCAAAATTCTGTACCTCTTGCCTGATGGGAGAGGGGAGAAGGAGGAGTGACTAGTCCTTGATTATGCTGGAGGCCTTGCTGAGACAGCGTGAAGTGAAGATGGAGTCAATAGAAGGGAGGTTAGTTTGTGTGATGATCTGAGCTACGTCCACAACTTTCTGCGGTCTTGGATGGAGCTGTTCCAAAACCAGGAGTGGTTGGGGTGGGAAGGATGTAATAATATGGTCAAAGAGATGGGTTGAAGTAGTTTCTGAAACCAAGGAGGGAGATGGGAAGGTTAAGGAAGTAGGTGCTGTATGATTGGTCACCAATTGTGCAGATGGGTACCAGAAGAAGCTCATATGGAAAATTCTCATTTGGCAGATCACTGAGTAATGGTGGAAGAAATCACTGGATGAGAACAATTTAAGAAAAGAAAAGGGTTTGATGGAGGACAAGCAGTCAGCCGAGGCTGAAAAGAATAAATGTCAATGGAAGGTGAGATCTTACCAAAGATACTCTTGCTCAGTTTATCTGGTTGCCATTCCTTTACTGATTTGAACCAGGAGGTGGAGGAGGGAGTTAACAAAATATCATGAAAGAATATATTTATTGCTGCAAAAGATTTCTAGCAGCCAACATAATCAAGTCGTCGAGTTTATTGTCATGTGTACAAGTATGGAGAGGTACAGGTACAATGATGGTCTTGTTTGCAGCATCACAGGCACATAGACTCATGAACATAGATTAGCCATAAATTATGTATAAAATTACACGTAAAATTCTGGAAGACGATAAAGAGAAAGAAGACTACAAAAAAATCAAGTGCAAAGAAGCAAAAAAACAAGAGGTGCAAGAGGTATTCTGCAGTGTTCCATTGCAGAAATGGGATAAGGGTTAAGCAAGTTTGCTCAAGAACCTGATATTTGTAGGAAAGCAGCTGTTCCTGAACCTTGTGGTGTGAAACAATAGACAATAGGTGCAGGAGGAGGCCATTCGGCCCTTCGAGCCAGCACCGCCATTCAATGTGATCATGGCTGATCATTCTCAATCAGTACCCCGTTCCTGCCTTCTCCCCATCAGGTCTCTGTACGTCAGTAGCAGCGTGAAGTGGGCAGGGCCCAGATGGTGAGGATCCTAGGTGATAGATGCCGCCTTCTTGAGACAGCGCCTGGTGTAGATGCCTCAAAGAGTCACCTCTCTCTGCTGCCATCTGAAAGTAATCATTGACTTGATAAGAACTGTGTTACATATAAGCCTTATCTAAGTATTCTGGTTATTTTCATAACTAAATTTTATTTTGTAAGAGCTGCCTCGTTAACTATCAAAGGTGATGTAGGATTCTTTCCTTTGAAAGATGGTTTAAGGACAATATCATATCTCAAAACTGAGGTTGATAGATCTTTGTAAGTGAAGGATTCTCTTTAAACTGAACTTTTTGCAATATCAATATGTTCATTTGCAGTGTAGAGACATTTGAAATGTAGTCAATGTTGTACAATGAAAGAAGTGCAAGAGTTAATCACACACTACAGGCTACACAAATAGCAATGTGATACGGGCCAGACACTCATTATCACATGACCCTCTCATTTGTAGGCCCTGGATTGAGATCTGGATCATCCTAAAGTAAACAAAGCCAAACAATTCCTCCTTGTAACTATTAATGTGAAGTAAGACGGGCTGGTCCCAATTTTGGTACATGCCCACAGCAGAAGTTTGGCAGGGATCAGCAATTTCACTCAGAAGCCATGAGGATATCTGGGGCAGGAAGCAGAGAAAGAGAAAGAAAATCATGTTGTTACAGTAGTAGTAGGAACTTGAAACAAAGCCAGGTTTCTGCTAAACATATGCTATTGTGCTACACAGTATCAGTTTAAATTGGAAATTGTTCAATTGTTCAATAAAATATTACAAGTACAAGAAGGATGAGTATTGTATTGAGATTTTATCAGGAAAATTCAAACAAGGCATCTGGTTAGAATTATTACTTTTAGTATTCAAAATTGAATTAAGCACTCTAAAAATCACCCATTTCTTTTAACATTAAATTCTGTGAAATTACAAATATGTGTAAAATTGAAAGGATGGGAACATTTCAATATTATAAAACAATTGAGAAGCAGAAAAAAATTGAAAGACAGCAATTACATCATTTAGATTAGTTTTATCAGGTTGTCCACATTAGGTTAGTAAAGACAGAAAGATACGGAAATATTTAGCATGGGCAGCATCTGAGGAGAGAGAAATAGAATTAGATTTGGAGAAAAGTGGGAAAACAAGTATCTTTTAATGTAAAAAAGGGACACAAAATGCTGAAGTAACTCAGCGGGTCAGGCAGCCTCCCTGGAGAACATGTTTAGGTAATGTTTCGGGTCAAGACCCTACTTCAGTCTGAAGAAGGGTCCCGACCTGAAACAGTGCCTATCCATGTTCTCCACAGATGCTGCCTAACCTGCTGAGTTACTCCAGCACTTTGTGTTGTGCTAACGATTAGGTTAATGATTTTATATCTCAGTCTGAAGTCTGAATGATTTTATATCCTCAGTCTGAAGAAGGGTCTCGACCCAAAACATCACCCATTCCTTCTCTCCTGAGATGCTGCCTGACCTGCTGAGTTACTCCAACACTTTGTGAATAAATACCTTCGATTTGTACCAGCATCTGCAGTTATTTTCTTACACTATTATATCAGAACTTGTCAGTTCTGACACAAATGGAAAAGATTAGTTATCTGAAATCAGTGAATTCAATCTTGAGGTTTGTAGATTGCATAGTGCCCCAGAATCTGGGGAACTGTTCCTTCATCCTACATTGAGCAAACTTACATTGCCCATACCGGCTGCCTTATAGGCAGAGATATTTTGTACTATGAAACTAAAAAAGCATAGTGATGAATTTAAAATTGAGTAGGTAAAAACAGTTTCAAAAATACAGACAGGAAATTAAAATCTGCACATGATAACCATCTGCATATTAGAACTTTATTCAGTAATATAATGACTTTACCACATAAAGTAGCATTCAGTGGGAGGGGACAATCTTAGGGAGATTTAAATAATTCTCCTAACAAAAAAATAAGTTCCCATATATGACATGTAAATTGAAGTAAGGATTCCTTCCTATATAAGACAGTCACAAATTATTATTAATAAATTCATGTTTTAATTTTGGTTGACTGTGCTAACAGGCATTTTCAATAATACTTTGACAACAATGAAGGTTTTATTTCCCAGGAACTAATTATTTCAGATTCTTGATTCTTGTGGCTAGGAATTTAAATCTTTAATTTTGAGATTTGCAGATGATTTGAATCTAAATTTTTGATTGATGCTTCAAGAGCATCCTCCACCAGCTGAGGCTTTGAATAGGATTGACGGTCTCTGGAGTTTAGGTGACAATTCTTATATCAAACTGAGTTATCATACAGACATTTCGTATACCATTAAATTTTAGTCCTGATTCTTGTCATCATCGTCAGCTGGCAGAGCTGCTACCTGAGAGTGCCAGAAACCCGGGTTTGATCTTGACTTCCAGTGTTGTCTGTGTGGAATTTGCATGTTTTCCCCACGACCGTGTGAGTTTCCTCCGGGTGCTTCAGTATGCTCACACAGCCCAAAGACGTGCAGGTTTGTAGATTAATTGGCCTCTGTAAAATTGCTCTTAATATGTAGGGAGTGGATGCGAAAGTAGGATCACAGAATTAGAAACAAGAGACTGCAGATTCTGATTTTACACAAAAGTACACAAAGTGCTGGAGTAACTCAGCCAGTCAGGCAGCATCGCTAGAAAACATAACTAGGCGACGTTTCAGTTCGGGACCCTTCTGCAGACTATCAGTCTGTAGAAGGACTTTGTCACCTATCGAAGGTATTTATTTCACAAAATGCTGGAGTAACTCAGCAGGTCAGGCAGCATCTCAGGAGAGAAGGAATGGGTGACGTTTCGGATCGAGACCCTTCTCTCGACCCGAAACGTCACTCTCGACCCGAAACGTCACCCATTCCTTCTCTCCTGAGATGCGGCCTGACCTGCTGAGTTACTCCAGCAGTTTGTGAAATAAATACCTTCGATTTGTACCAGCATCTGCAGTTATTTTCTTACACTTTGGCACCTATATATGTTCTCTAGAGATGCTGCCTAACCTATTCAGTTACTCCAGCACTTTGTGTCCTTTTATCATAGAACTAGTGCGAATAAGTGATCGATGGACTCGATGGGCTGAAGGGCCCTTTTCCAAGCTAGATCTTTCAATCAATTAATTTTGCTTACCCACATCCTGTTGCTTCGTGACACAGTCAGCTTCTCTTCCTGCCCTGGTATCAGGAAAGTCAGAAATAACAAAAGAGGAATTATTTTACAACACAGAGTCCTAACAGTTCAAAACAACGTCCGTTCACATTCCTAGTCAGGTCATCCTGACAAAGCTGCCAACCTGTAAAGCAGGAAACCCCAAAACCTGTAAAATGAGAAAATAACTTCCTAATAATGTTCTCTACATGTGATGTGATCAAATATGTAAAGTCAAGTTTATTTGTCACGTACACATACACGATGTGGAGTGAAATGAAAGTGGCAATGCCTGCGGATTGTGCACAAAAAAATCACAATTACAGCATATAAATTAAAACTAATACAGAAAAAAAATATTTAGTCCCTGGAGTTATAATAGTTAACAGTCCTGATGGCCTGTGGGAAGAAACTCCGTCTCATCCTCTCCGTTTTCACAGCATGACAGCGGAGGCGTTTGCCTGACCGTAGCAGCTGGAACAGTCTGTTGCTGGGGTGGCAGAGGTCCCCCATAATCTTGCTTGCCCTTGATCTGCACCTCCTGATGTATAGGTCCTGCAGGGGGGCGAGTGTAGTTCCCATGGTGCGTTCTGCCGAACGCACTACTCTCTGCAGGGCCTTCCTGGCCTGGGCAGAGCTGTTCCCAAACCAGGCTGTGATGTTGCCAGACAGGATGCTCTCTACAGCCCCAGAGTAGAAGCATTGAAGGATCCTCAGAGAAACTCTGAATTTCCTCAGCTGTCTAAGGTGGTAAAGGCGCTGCTTTGCCTTACCCACCAGTGCGGCAATGTGTGTTGTCCATGTCAGATCCTCTTTGATGTGGACTCCCAGGTATTTAAAGCTGCTCACCCTATCCACAGTAGACCCATTTATTTCCAGTAGCGTGTACGTCCTTGGATGTTGAGCCTTTCAAAAGTCCACAATCAGCTCCTTAGTTTTTTTGACATTCAAGAGGAGGCTATTGTCCCGACAACAGAGTGCCAGATCAGCCACCTCCTCCCGGTAGGCCTTCTCATCGTTGTCGGAGATCCGGCCCACCACCACAGTGTCATCAGCAAACTTGATGATGGAGTTTGAGCTGAACCTGGCCACACAGTCATGTGTGTACAGGGAGTACAGTAGGGGACTAAGGACGCAACCCTGGGGGGATCCTGTGTTCAGGGTGAGGGGGCTAGATGTGTGTTCCCCCATCCTGACCACTTGGGGCCTGGCGGTGAGAAAGTCCAGGACCCAGGCACACAGAGGAGTGTTAAGACCCAGTTCCAGAGCTTCTCATCCCATTTATGTTTGAAAATATTTAAGTGTATTTTCCATTTATTTGGGAAAAAATAAAGATAAAACAAAATAACAGGAACCAGTGTTGATTTACCGATCCATGTACCACAATTAGTTGCTTACATCTGATGAAGAAGTACATGAGTCTAGAACTCACCGTGCCATCAGGCCATTCAGCCCAACTTGTCTACACCTAAATAATGCTCCACACAAATATCTCCTGTCTGACTGGCATATTATGATGTGTGACTTCCATCACTTTTTCCTGTCAGACTTACATTTTGCATCTATAGGCTGGGATTCCCTTCTTTAGAGCATAGGAGGCTGAGAGGTGACCTTATTGACCTTTTTCACTCGGAGGTAGCTGCCAGAGGAAGCAATATAAGTGGATACAATTATGACATTTAAAAAAATATTTGGGCAGATAAATGGATAGGAAGGGTTTAGAGGGATAAGGGGCAAATGAGACTAGCCCATGGACAAGGTGGGCAGAAGGGCTTGTTCCCTTGCTGTATAGCTTTATGATTCTGTGACTTGGGTATGATTTCAGAGTTACAAACTTTGCTACTGCCATTTGCGTCTACACTGCATTAACACCAACATTAGGCACTAGCTGAAATTCTGCTGTGTTTTAGAAGCCATCAATGTGACCATTTCACATGGGTACTCAAATGTTAAATCTTGTGCATTCAATAATTTAGAAGAAATGTGCTCATTGTTAAACCAGACATGAAATTATCGAACAGCACTCGCTTCAGTAAGGCACCAACATTACAATGTCTGCCACACATGTGTATCATCACCAGTGCTCCAGCCTCATCTTTCAATTCTGCTTCTGAATTTAGAAAATACAATTGGACAGCACAGGACAGGCTCTTCGGCCCACAATGGCCGTGCCAAACATGATGCCAAGTTAAGCTAATTTCATTTGCCTGCACGTGATCCATATCCCTCCATTCCCTGCATATCTATGCACCTATCTTTAACACCACTACTGTATCCGTTTCCACCAGCGCCTCTGGCAGTGTGTTCCAGGCACTCGCCACACTCTGTGATAAACTTTGTAAGAAAATAACTGCAGATGCTGGTACAAATCAAAGGTATTTATTCACAAAATGCTGGAGTAACTCAGCAGGCCAGGCAGCATCTCAGGAGAGAAGGAAAGAAGGCCTGCTGAGTTATTCCAGCATTCTGTGATAAACTTTGTACTGCACATCACCTTTAAACTTTACCCCTCTCACATTAAAGCTAAGCCCTCTGGTCTTTGACATTTCCACCCTGGGAAAAAATTCTGATTGCCTATTCTATCTATGCCTCTCATAACTTGATATCTTGCCTCAACCTCCTGCGCTCCAGAGAATACAATCCAAGTCTGTCCAACCTCCCTATGTAGCTAATGCTGCCTAATCCAGGCTGCATCCTGGTAAACCTCCTCTGCACCCTGATAGACAGATGCACTGAAAAAAAATCATTGGCCCACAAGAGCCACACCAACTGCCAAGCAAATAATTTTTGCACCAATGGTACTTAAACCCATGTTATTCTCCCTACATTCCCATCAACACCTCATCTCCCTTGGAAAACCTTACTCACCTACACACTCGGGCCAATTTACAGTGGTGGGTTAACCCACCAATCGGCAGATTTTTGGAATGTGGAAGGAAACCTAAGCAGTCACGGGGAGAACATGCAAACTTTGCACAGGCAGCACCAGATGTCAGCGTTGAACCGAGTCATCTTAGCTGTGAGGCAACAGCTCTACTAGCTGTGCCACTGTACCGCCTGAATTATTTCCAATGCAAAACATTCCCTTCTGTTCCTCTAACAACTTAAGAGCTCATGCACTTTATCATAAACGCTGAGGCTCTAACAGAGCCAGATTGAGTTGAAGGTGTTGTTTTGCTTCCAATCATGCTTCGTTATTGCAACGTTTCTACTCTTTCTTCTGAATATATATCCTTTATTTCTCCTGTGCTTGAGTCTAAATTTGAGTAGAAACATTGAATTTGAGATAGAAGAGACTGCAGATGCTGGAATCTTGAGCAAAACACAAAGTGCTGGAAGAACTCAGTGGGTCACTTCAGTGCATCTGTGGAGGGGATGTATTGACAACATTTTGGGAATGGACCCTTCTTCAGACTGTTGCTTTACCGTTAAGGTGTCCTGGGTTCAATCTGATATCTAGTGCTCTCTGTGCAAAGTCTGAAGAAGGGTCCTATTGTCCACTTCCCTCCACAGATGCTGCCTGACTTGCTGAGTTCCTGCAGCACTTTATGTTTTATTCATTGAATAATCACCTGCTAACCATGAAGACTTTGCCTCACGCTCACCATCATTTGATGCACTTGACACCTTTCTTGCTATGGGCAGCCTTGACTAGTTTCTATTTGGGTTTATTGCCTGTGAAGAATGTATATTCTTGAGGTGATGAAGCACAAAGCAACATTTATTTAAAGCAAAACACATAGTGCTTGAGGAACTCAGCGGGTCAGGCAATATCTGTGGAGGAAAAGGACAGGCAACATTTTGGATGGAGACACTTCTTCAGATTGGGTTACTCAAAGTTCTCTTCACACTGCATATTATGTGCACAATGGGATCCATGTGACCAAATATATATCCTAAAAAAGAGCAACCTTGTAATTAGATATATAAATATTTGCATTTTTCTCTGACAGATAGCAAGTTAGGAATGGAAAAGTTGACTGAATTTTTCCCTCCTGGGTCAGGAACCACTGAAGCAAACACTCAAATTATGCAAATAATGCATTACTGCTGCAGCACAAAAAGCCTGGTTTACCAGAACTTAACGCACTTTACTGCAACACTCATGCAAACAAATCTATTTTCCATTCGAAGCCACTGAATATACTGTAACTGCACATTTTTGTAACTCATCCCTGGACTTTACAGGGGATCACTTGTGGAGCACTTACAGTAATAATTTGAAAGTCACAACATCCTTACTGGACTCAACATCAAAAATCTTTCTCTTTGAATGTGTCAGTTTCATTTCTTGAATAAGTAAGAATGAAATTCAAGATGTTTTTATATGACGGAAAATCAGTTGAACATCAAAAATATTTACCTCAGTGAGTAAACATTTGTTCTACTCCACATAAACAGTCACCAATATTTCTGCTACAAGTGGCTAGTTTTTAAATAAACTCTTCTGCATTTGTAAGTGGAAACGATTTTTCTGCACGAGTATTTAGCTTATATTTATAAGCACTAAAAGTGATTTAAATTTTAAAACAACATACAGTATTATATGTGGCTTAGGAATACAAATCTAATAAACCAGAGAGGTTAAAGGCTGAAAATATGTTCACATAATACTTTGTTTAGGTTTATGTAACTTAGTGCAACCTCCCCTTGAATTATAAATGAGATTTGACTCGACTCGACACCTCGCGCTGCCTCGGAAAGCAGCCAATATAATCAAGGACCATTCACATCCCGGTTATTCTCTGTTCTCTCCTCTCCCGTCGGGCAGAGTATGCAAAAGCTTCAAAGCTTGTACCACTAGATTTAGGCTTCTTCCCCACTGTAATCAGACTCTTAAACTGAACTCTTATATGCTGAGAACGAATACCCGATCTTCCAATCTACCTCATTGTGGCCCTTGCACTATTTAATTGCACTCTTGCACTCTTTGAAGCTCTAACACTATATTTTGCACTCTCTCCTTTCTCTTATTGCACTACATGTATGGTATGATCTGCCTACAAAACATTTGATAAAACTAAACCACTAACAATATCAACACAAAAATCAAGTTCAGTTAAAATCTGAAAACCTGACACTCTTGGGGCTGTAGTGGTGCCAGACAAGCAGATTTTACAGGCTGTTGGTTATTTCTCCAATTAATGTCAAGACTTTTGTTTCACTTTTTTGTATGCTACATAGTGGTATAATAAGGCTTAGGTTTTAGGTTTGGGTTTATTATTGTTACATGTACCAAGGTACAGTAAAAAGCTTCGTTTCTCAGGCTATCCAAACAGATCGATAATACCATACATAAATACAATCAAGTACAATAGGTAGAGCAAAGGGGAAGATACAGAGTGCAGAATATAGTTCTCAGCATTGTAGCGCACGAGTTCCAGAGACAAAGTCCAATGTCCGCAATGCGGTAGAGGTGAATCGGACAGTACCTTAGCTTATGGAAGGACTGTTCAGAAGCCTGAAATCTGGGGGTAAGAAGCTATTCCTGAGCCTGGTGGAGCATGCTTTCAAGCATCTGTACTTTCTGCTGGACGGGAGCGGGGAGAAGAAAGAATGGCCGGGGTGGGAATAAATAATGACAGTGAACCCCATTGTTTAAACAGAGTGGGAAATTTGCAAGCAATCTGCACCCAACCTTGATCAAGAACCCGCCAGCTTCCTGATCCCTGAGTTCCATATCCCAACCCCGACTCACACACCCATCCCACTTCCCGGCCCCAGTCACGTAACGCACTCTCACACTGGACCCCTGGGTCACACCCTAGATCACTAAGTGAGTGAGAAGCCAAGTGATCTGGATTTACAAACAACTGGATGCTCAATTTTCAGACTTCTACTATAATTACTGGAAGGGAAAAAAACAGTGAATTTGCATCAACTGCGGTAAAGAATTCAATTGAAAGATACAGCTTAAAAACAGACCCAAGTCCACGCCAACGATCGATCACCCATTCACACCAGTTCTATGTTATCCCACTTTCTCATCCACTCCCCACACACTAGGGGCAATTTTCAGAGAGCCAATTAATCTGCAATCTTTGGGATGTTGGGAGGAAACCGGAGTACCCGGAGGAAACCCAGACGGTCACAAAGAGAATTGCAAACTCCATACCGACAGCACCCGAGGTCAGGATTGAACCTGGAACTCTGGCGTTGTGAGGCAGCAGCTCTGCTAGCTGCGCCACCATGCCCCCCTGAGTGAACAACTTAGTTATGAATAATGAAGTAAGCAAGTTCATGTAAAATTATTCAATATCTGTGGCTTGTGCCTTTAATAGCTTATTTACACGCAGCAACCACGAGAATCTTGATTTGGTTGAAATAACTTAATTGTATAAGAGATCTCAATTGGTTGAGGGTGGCTAAACAGTACAGACCTGGAAACTCCCGAGAATGAGTCTATGGAATATAGCCTATTCCCCTGGGCCATTGGCCCCAGTACTGCCGGGTTATGGAGGGGAAGGAAGGGGACCCTTGTGTCTAACCATGACATTTGCTGGAAGTACCTGCATTTGGCAGTGGTTGTGGAGATTACTTCAGAGTCATAATTCCAGCTCCCTCCCTACACCGACTAATTGAAGTGTTTGAGTCTGTGGAAGGCATGCTAACACATGAAGTTAATGCCTTCTGAAAAGAAGAATCGGCAGGATACAAAATTGAGCAGGTTAAAACATAGTTGAATCATTTAATGATAATATTGAAAACCATTTGTGGATAAATTACTCTCAGCGGATGCAAGTTGTGTAGGAAATTAAATGCAGATGCTGGTACAAATCGAAGGTATTTATTCACAAAAAGCTGGAGTAACTCAGCGGGTCAGGCAGCATCTCAGGAGAGAAGGAATGGGTGACGTTTCGGGTCGAGACCCTTCTTCAGTGGATGCAAAGTCAGTAACCCCTGGTTTCCCCGCGTTGACCTACGCCTCTTCCTACTTTCTCTTGCCAAGCAGCCCTCTACATAGAACTTCCCCCGTACTGACCCCAGAGGTACGTTCGGGATATTTTTACATTATATGTGCGACTTTTATTACTGCTACCACAACGTTTCGTCAAGATCGGACAGATCTTTTGCAGTTTATTTCAAACCGATTGATAAAATTAACAGCACTCACCAAACCAACTTCCAACTTTAAGGCCAATACTGCCAGGCTTAGCAAGTTTCTAAAGGTTTACATTTGTATTAAATGGACTGCACATGACCTGTCACAGAAACCCTGCGTTGGACTTTAATCTTTGGCGTACGTTATGGTAAAAAAATATTTTTGTTTAATTCTACTTTCCTGCAACTGAACTAAATAGTTGCTTGCAAAAAGACTTTCAGCAGAAGTCACATTTAATTTGGAAGTAGGATTCTTAATTCATCGTATGAAACTGTGGTTTTGTCTAATCTCCTCCATTCATCAGAGATATCTACATCTGTATCATCCTAAATGTAATTACTCTGTCATTTGCAGACATATATCCAGCTGTCATGATCCTCAGGAAAAAACAGACTGCCTGAGGAACTCAGCAGGGCGGGAGGCATTAAGTCCAGAGGAAGGGTATTGCATTGTGTTCACTTTTGGTCACCCTGCCATCGGAAAGATGCCATTAAGATGGAAAAAGTAGATTGAAGATTTACGACGATGTTTAAAGCGAGAGGGGAAAGATTTAATAGGGACCTGAATGGCAACTTTTCCTCACAGAGGGTTGTGGGTGTATGGAACAAGCTGCCAGAGGAGGTAGTTGAGGCAGGTACAATAACAACATTTAAAAGACATTTGGACAGGTACATGGATAGGAAAGGTTCAGAGAACAAATGGACCAACTGTAGGTAATGGGATTAGCTTACAAGGGACATCTTGGTTGGCATGGACGAATCGGACTGAAGGGCCTGTTTCCGTGCTGTATTGATTAGTACAGGTGTCAGAGGTTATAGGCAGGAGAATGGGGTTAGGATGGAGAGTTAGATTAGCTATGATTGAATAGCGGATTAGACTGGATGGGCCGAATGGTCTAATTCTACTATTCCTTATGACTCAATTACCACAATGACTCCAAATGTCAACTAACCATTTCCCTGCATAGATGCTGCCTGACCTGCTAAATTCCTCCAGCAGTCTGTTTTTCTTTTCATCTGCAGTCTCTTGTGTCTCCATCATGACCACAAGCCTTGGAATTCCCCCTGAAAGCTCCCTGACTTTTTCGCTATCATTAAAATGCATCTCGAAACCTAACTCTTTGCCCAAGCTTTGAGTCATCTATTCGAGTATCGCCTTAAAAGGCATAGCATTCTTTTGCTCGATAGCAACTCTGTGCAGTGCCTTGGGATTGTTAGGTTAAAGCTGTCAGATGAATGAAAATTGGTGTTGTTATAACATTACAAACAAGAATGGAAGAAGTTGATGAATCACGAGGTGTGCGATAAGCCAGAAACCGGGTCAGACATGACTCACCCTCTCAAGTATCTCTCAATGGTACCATCTGCAGATATTGTGCAGATATTGTTAAGAGGTTGAGGCTTGGCTCAAACACTCCCATATCTAATGGAACCGTAAAGTGAAGTGCCGTTTGTGTCTGTGCAGAATAAATGTAATCTTCCAGGAATTGTGTGTCTGTAGTACAGAAGTAGTCATCATTATTAGAAGATAGAACAGTACAGAACACAGCAACAGGCCGCAATGTCCGTGCCAAACATGATGGATGCTCTGATAAACTAATCTCCTCTGCCTGCACATGATCTATATCCCTCCATTCCCTGCATATCCTTGTGCCTATCCAAATGTCTCCTAAACGCCATTATCGTATCTGCCTCCACAACCATCTCTGAATATAAATTCCATGTAAAGAACGATAGTGAGTATATGTGCACATTCAATAAGCATCTAACGGAGGAGTCTTGAAGGAACTGCAGATACTGGTTTACAAAATAAGACGCAAAGTGCTGGAGTAATTCAGCAGGTCAGGCAGCATCTCTGGAGAACACAGTTAGGCAACATTTCAGGTTGGAACCCTTCTTAGACTAAAGCAGGGACCCAACCTTGGAACGTGAAGCTCTCAACCATCTCCACCTCAATAACACTGCTATAGACTGGAGCAGGTACTCCACCCATGTGCTCATTGTCTTGACATCATCGCTACTAAACACACAAAGTGATGGAGTAACTCAGCGGGTCAAGCAGTATCTCTGAAGAACATGGATAGATGATGTTTCAGGTCAGGACCCTTCTTCAGATGGGAATCTTCTAGTTTCTACTGAACTCCCTATATATATACACACTCCCGAGTTGTCAAAATCATCATATAGATAAAACATAAACTTAAACCTTTCAGATAAAAGTAGTTTTAAAGTGAATCCCTTTTTTGCAGTAAGAAAATAAATGTTTATTTCACGTTAAAATTAATAAGACACTGAAATATGGCTTGGTTGTAATCCTGTATAGTCTTTCTGTTGACTGCACTGTATCTCGGAACACGTGACAATAAACTAAACTAATAAAAAATATTCCTATATTTTTAATGAAAAAGTGATCTTTACTTTCAGCATCCCTGGGTCTGTGCATACTATAGATTCTAGTATTTGTTATGTAGCAGGTGGTTTCTCCTGGAATCACAGAGTGAAGAAGGATCTCGAGCCGAAACGTCACCCATTCCTTTCTCCAGAGATGCTGCCTATCTTGCTGAGTTATTCTAGCATTTTGTGTCTATCTTCAGTGTAAACCAGTATCTGCAGTTCCTTCCTACACATAGAGACTAAACATTCTCTACCTTAAAGCACTTCTGAACTGTAGTCACTGTTAGTGTTAGGCACAAAGCAGCTAATTTTCCCAGACAGCAATGTGATAATGATCAGATAGATAATACAATGTAAACCAGCATGAAAGGGTGAATCTTTTAATCCTCAAACATGCCCAGAGAGGATATCTAACATCTTATCTGGAAAATGGCTCCCTTTCCCACTGTGCAGAACTCCCTCAGGACTGCACCTATTTTCTATGTTTCTATGCCTAGAGACACAGCCCAGACCATCATGCAAACCAGCCTCCTTCCATTGACTCCATCTACACTTCCCGCTGCTTCGACAAGGCCAGCAGCATCATCAAGGACCGGTCTCATCCTAGTCACTCCCTCTTCTCCCCTCTCCCACCGCCTCAATAGGTAGAGAAGTGTGAAAATGCACACCTCCTTATTCAGGGACTGTTTCTTCCCATCTGTTATCAGGCAACTGACCGGTGACTGAGCACTTCAACTCCCCCTCCCATTCCCAGTCTGACCTTTCTGTCATGGGCCTCCTCCAGTGCCATAGTGAGTCCCACCGGAAATTGGAGGAACAGCACCTCATATGAGCTTGCAGCCCAGTGGTATGAACATTGACTTCTCCAACTTTAGATAGTTCCTCTGTCCCTCTCTTCCCCGCACCCCCCTTCCCAGATCTCCCTCTATCTTCCTGTCTCCACCTATATCCTTCCTTTGTCCCGCCCCCTGACATCAGTCTGAAGAAGGGTCTCGACCCGAAACGTCGCCCATTCCTTCTCTCCTGAGATGCTGCCTGACCTGCTGAGTTACTCCAGCATTTTGTGAATAAATCCCATCTACCTCATTGGAGACCTTTGAACTATCTTTAATCGGACTTTACCAGACTTTATCTGGCACTAAATGTTATTCCTGTATCTGTACTCTGTTGACAGCTTGATTATAATCATGGATGGTCTTTTCACTGACTGGATTGCATGCAAGAAAAAAGGTTTTACTGTACCTTGGTACACGTGACAATAATAAACTAAAATAAAATAAATTAAACTAGGCAACGTTTCGGGTCAGGAGTATTCTTTAGACTGGAATCTTCGAGTCTGAAAAAGGGTCCAGACCTGAAATGTTGCTTATCCTAGGTTTGGATAGAGTGGATGTGGAGAGGATGTTTCCACTAGTGGGAGAGGCAAGGACTAGAGGTCACAGCCTCAGAATTAAAGGACATTCTTATAGGAAGGAGATGAGAAATTTCTTAAGTCAGAGGGTGGTGAATCTGTGGAATTGTTTGCCACAGAAGGCTGTGGAGGCCAAGTCAGTGATTATTTTTTAAGGCAGAGATAGATAGATTCTTGATTAGTACAGGTTTCAGAGGTCATGGAGAGAAGGCAGGAAAATGGCGTTAGGAGGGAGCTATGATTAAATGGCGGAGTAAACTTGATGGGCCAAATGGCCTAATTCTGCTCTTATTCCTTGTGACCTTATCCATGTTCTCCAGAGATGCTGCCTGACCTGCTGAGTTACTCCAGCACTTTTTTTCTTTTTTTTGTAAACTGGCATCTGCAGTTCAGTGTTTCTACTATTCTGTGCCACTTGTTGAGGAAGAGATACCCTGAAGAAGGGTCTTGACCCGAAACGTCACATTTTCCTTTTCTCCAGAGATGCAGTCAGACCTGCTGAGTTACTCCAGCACTTTGTGTCTATTTACAGTATATCCGTGATTACCATATGTGGGTGAAACCACCTGCACAGGACAAAGCGGTTTCAGAATCTGTATTACATCTGCTCGAGAAGTATGTCAGGAATTCAAGGGAGGAATTGTGTCACTTGTGCAAGGAGATACATCGCTGGAGTGCTGATTCATCTCCAGCTGAAGTGGATTTGAATAGAACAGAGGATGGGAGGAGAAGAACAAACAGCTGCTAAAAATAGACTTCAGCAGTGAAAAATTCCCACCATCTAATCTGTGAATTCCAAATCATCCTCTCTTATCTCCCATTCTTAGTGTGAGACGGTGAGGACAGGAGCGAGGATAGAAAGGGGACCCAGAGGAAGAGGATTGAGGGTGCAGAAATGCACACCACTCAACGTTTATGAAGCATTTAGACAGGTACATGGATAGGATAGGTTTAGAGGGATAAGTGTAAAATGCAGGCAGGTGGGACAAGTGTAGATGGGGCATGTTGGCCAGCATGGGCAAGTTGGGCCGAAGGGCCTGTTTCCACACTGTATGACTCTATGACTCCTTCTGGGAGAAAGTAGAGAGTTTACTTTGGCATCTGAAGTCTAAAGGTCTTAGACAATAGACAATAGACAATAGGTGCAGGAGTAGGCCATTCGGCCCTTCGAGCCAGCACCACCATTCAATTTGATCATAGCTGATCATTCTCAATCCGTACCCCGTTCCTGCCTTCTCCCCATACCCCCTGACTCCGCTATCCTTAAGAGCTCTATCTAGCTCTCTCTTGAAAGCATTCAGAGAATTGGCCTCCACTGCCTTCTGAGGCAGAGAATTCCACAGATTTACAACTCTCTGAGTGAAAAGATTTTTCCTCATCTCCATTCTAAATGGCCTACCCCTTATTCTTAAACTGAGGCCCCTGGTTCTGGATTCCCCCAACATTGGGAACATGTTTCCTGCCTCTAACGTGTCCAATCCCTTAATAATCTTATATGTTTCGATAAGATCCCCTCTCATCCTTCTAAATTCTAGTCTTCTCCCTTGAGCATCTGTGAAGACCAGGCACAGTGGCACAGCAGTAGACTTGCTGCCTTACAGCGCTAGAGACTCAGGTTTGCTCCTGACTGCAAGTGCTGTCTGTGTGGAGTTTGTACGTTCTCCCCGTGACCTGCGTCAGTTTTTTATGGGAGCTCCACTTTCCTCCCACATTCCAAAGACGTGCAGGTTGGTCGGTTAATTGGCTTTGTAAAATTGCCCCCAGTGTGCATGGGATAGTGTTACTGTGAGGAGTCCGCTGGTTGGCACAGACTCAGTGGGCCAAAGGGCCTGTTTCCACGCTGTATCTCTAAACTAAACTAAAATTCAAGATTTCAGCAATGGCGCTGGCACATGTTTGCTGGCTGGGTGTTGGGGTGTGACAGGGGCCAGAATGGTTGAATGGAACTGAGTTTGGCTCACCTGATGAAGCAGGATTAAGGGATTAAATAGTCTATTAACGTCTTTCAGTGACTGAGTGATGTGTTGAGAATGGGAAGAGTCAATCGTGGAGCACACGCATTTTTAGTTCCTGTGCTGTAAATTTTAAAATAATACAGCACAGGAACAGGAGCTTGAGCACACAGTTTTGTGCAATGCAAATGCCAAAGGAGGTGGTGGAGGCAGTTACTATAATGGCATTTAAAGAACATTTGGACGGGTACATGGATAGGAAAGGTTTTGAGTGATATGGGCAAAATGCGGGCAAATGGCATAAGCTTGGATGTGGAATCCTGGGCGGATGGACAAGTTGGGACGAAGGGCCTGTTTCAATGCTGTACGACTCTATGACTGACGGGAGTAGGAAATTAAAATAGGGAGAGTGCATTATTTGAAATTGGAAATTCTTGCAGCAGCATAACAATCCCAGAAACACAATACCCATAGATAACATAATAAAAATCAATAAACTCGAATTGTGTAAAAGAGCCCAAAGACCTAAGTGCAACTTAAGACAGTCCATAGTTCATAGTATAGTTAGTGCTTTATAGTGTTCAAGAGCCTTATGGTTAGTAAATTGTAACAAGGGAATGGTGTGGGAGAGAAATGTCTCTTTATATTTTATTGCATATTTCAGGGTAATACAGAAAATCGATCTGAGAATTTTATTTTGAGAGTTGTGAGAGGAGAACACGTTAAATGTTATTCTTACCATTTATTTCATCTGCAGCCTTGGTGCTGGTGCCTGAGGCAGGAGGTCTGTGTGGGAATCAGACGCAGCCCAGCGACACTGAGGCACAGCAAGGGATCTGTCTGCGGGTGAAGTTTAGAAAACCAGTAGATTTAACTCACCAAAGGATTAAACTTGTGCAAGAATTGTCGGCACATTCGTAATGATTCCAGAGTATATGTCTCACAGCGCCAGAGACCCGGGTTCGATCCTGATCTCAGGTGCTGTCTGTGTGCCAATAGTTTGTCTTGTCCTTTCCTTCTTTGTTGTTTTATACTATGTGTTAAATGTATGTTTTAGTGTTCTTTAGCTTGTTTTATGTCGGGGGGTTGGAGGAAACTTTTTTTTAAATCTCTTACCTCGACGGAGATGCCATTTTTATCCGTATCGTCTCTCTGTCATCACTGCGGCCTGACATCGTGGAGCTGGCGGCCTCTGCTGGAAATCGACTTTGGGAGTTCCAACCGCGGGAGCCTGCAGGGCTCAACGTCGTGGAGCTGGCAGTCCCTGTCGGGGATCGAGCTCGGAGCTCCAACAGCGGGAGCCTGCAGACTTAACATCGTGGAGCTCGCAGTCCCTGGTTAGAGACCGACTTCGGGAGCTCCAGGCCACAGGAGCGTTGATCACCCCGATGCGGGAGCTTCGACCGCCCCGATCACGGGAGCTTCGATCGCCCTGATGCGGGGGCTTCGATTGCCGGCTGCGGGAGCTTCGATCGCCCCGCTGCGAATGGTTCGACTGCCCCGAACGCAGGAGAATAAAGAGGAAGAGGATTAGACTTTATTGCCTTCCATCACTGTGAGGAGTGTGGGGAATCCGCTGTGGGGGATGTTTATGTTAACTTTTATGTAGTTGTGTGTCTTATTGCTTTTTTTTAGTATGGCTGTATGGTAATCCGAGTTTTACTGTACCTTAATTGGTACACGTGACAATGAACAGACCTTTGGAGTTTGCACCACGCGGGTTTCCTTCAGGTGCTCCGCTTTTCTCCCAAGTGTGGGTTTGAGGGTTAATTGTTCTGTAAGTTGCCCCTATTGTTCATGTTCATAAGTGTAGGTGTAGAATTAGGCCATTCGGCCCATCAAGTCTACTCCACCATTCAATCATGGCTGATCTATCTCTCCCTTCTAACCCTATTCTCCTGCTTTCTCCCCATAACCCCTAACGCCCGTTCTAATCAAGAATCTATCTACCTCTGCCTTAAAAATATCCACTGACTTGGCCTCTACATCCTTCTGTGACAATGAATTTCATGGTTGCACCACCGTCTGACTAAAGAAATTCCTCCTTATCTCCTTCCTAAAGGTACGTCCCTTTTCTTCTGAGGCTGTGCCCTGTGATCCTAGGCTCTCTCACTGGTAGAAACATCCTCTCCACATCCACTCTATCCAGGCCGCTCACTATACGGTATGTATCAACGAGGTCCCACCTATACTCCAGCAGGTACCGGCCCAATCCCCTCCTCTTCCCCCTCCTCTTCCCTCTCCTCTCCCTACTCCCTCTCCTCTCCCCTCTCCCATCCCCTCTACCCTCTCCTTTCCCTACTCCCACCCCTCTCCTCTTCCTACTCCCTCCCCTCTCCCTACCCTCCTCTCTTCTCCCTTCCTCCCCTCTCTTCCTCTCCCCTCCCACTCCCTCCTCTGCCCCCAATCCTCTCTCTACTCCCACTCCTCTCCCCTCCCCTCCCACCATAACCCCCTCCTCTCCCCTCCCACCCTCTCCCCTCCCACCCTCTCCCCTTCTTCCACCCCCTCTCCCCTCCCACTGCCCCCACCCCTCTCTCCCCCATCCCCTCTCCCCTCACCCCACCCCCTCTCCCCCCCACCCCACCCTCTCTCCCCCACCCCTCTCTCCCCTCCCCTCCCCTCTCCCCTCCCTACCCCCCTCTCCCATCCCCTCTCTCCCCTCCCCCCACTCCCCTCCCCATCCCCATCTCCCCTTCTTCTCACTCCCCTCCTCTCTCCCTACCACTCCCCTCCCCTCCTCCCCTACCACTCCCCTCCTCTCCCCCCCACTAGTCCCCTCCTCCCCTACCACTCCCCTCCTCTCCCCCACCACTCCCTTCCTCTTCCCTGCCCCCACTCGCTTCCCCCAAACTCTCCTCCTTAACACCCCCCCCCCCCCCCCCGACTCCCCTCTTCTCCTTCCCCATCCACACTCCCATGCTGTGTCCCTAAACTGTCGCCAGTGTGTAGGATAGAACTAGTGTGCGGTGTGATTGCCGGTCGGCATGGACTCGATGGACTGAAGGGCCTATTTCCACACTGTGTCTCTAAACTACCAATTGCGTACAATACCACTTCACTGGAAGGAGAGAGTACCGGTGAGATCTCCGTAAATGGCTCTATGAGGAGCATCTTCACCAAGACACTTGTTTATTATAAAATGGTTTCATTCAATCCATGTTCCACTTTTTTGTTAATGGATAAAGAAAGAGAGATTCAAGGACACAAAGTTATTTTCTCCGTCTCCTTCCACAAAGTGCCTGGAGCTAAATGGAGTTTTAAATTGTTGTAATTTAATCCACCTCTTTCTCTGGAGAGATTTATTTAGGTCCTCTCACGGAGGGCCGCAGAAAACCAAATACATCCTGAATTATTAGCTGTCAGTCCTGCCAGCTTACAGGTCTGCGGCCGATAATTTCACCACAGCGGTTTTCATCACAGACCATAGATCACGATCAGGTCCAGAGTCCACTTTACAACATCCAGATCAGTCAGGTGAAGGAGGGAATGCATCACAAAGCTATTCCATGCACTCCACAGTCAAGGACACTTTGGGGGGATTCCTGCAAATAAATACCCGCCCGCATACAAGCCCAGTGCCCAGTTATTGTTATGTCTGAAGATCGACACAAAATGCTGAAGTAACTCAGCAGGAGAGGGAGCATCTCTGGATAGAAGGAATGGGTGATGTTTCGGGTGAAGACCCTTCTTCAGCGTAGACATTTATGCCTGCTTACACTTGGTGTGTACATTGTTCATTCAGTACTTTAATTTTTTAGTTTAGAGATACAGTGTGGAAACAGGTCCTTCGGCCCACCGAGTCTGCGCCGACCAGTGATCCCTACACTAGCACTATCCTACGCACTAGGGACAATTATCGAGGGGCCAATTGACCTACAAACCTACACGTTTTGGAGTGTGGGAGGATACCGGAGCACCCGGAGAAAACCCACGTTGCCACAGTGAGAACGTACAAATTCCGTACAGACAACACCTGTAATCAGGATTGAACCTGGGACTCTGGCATCGTTAGGCAGCAGCTCTGTGCTGTCCTACTATAAGAGACAGGTGCAGTTGGTACAGTTGGACCCGGGTTCAATTCTAACATGGAACACAAAACAGTATGAAACAGGCCCTTCGGCCCACAATGTCTGTGCCAAACATGATGCCAAGACCAATTCTTACCTGCCTGCACATAATCACTGTCCTTTATTCCCTGCACATTCATGTATCTACCCAAAGGTCTTTTAAACGCCACTGTTTTTTCTGCCTCCACCACCACCTCTGGCAGCACGTTCCAGGCCCCCACCACTCTCTGTGCACCAAAATTGCCCTACACATTTCTCTCAAACCTTGCCCCTCTAACCTTAAAGCTATGCCCTCTAATATTTTATAGAACATTTTCCATCCTGTGAAAATGTTTTTGACTGTTTAATCTATCTGTGCCTCATACTTTTAAATACTTCTGTCAGATCTCCCCTCAACATCCGACATTCTGGAGAAAGCAATCCAAGTCTGTCCAACCTCTCCCTGTAGCTAATTCCCCCTAATCCAGAAATCATTCTGGAAAAACCTCCTCTGTAGCTCGGGATGCTGTCTGTGTGGAGTTTGCAAGTACTCCTAGTGACTGCGTGGGTTTCCTCCAGGTGCTCTGGTTTCCTCCCACATCCCCAAGCACTGTGGGTTTGTAGGTTAATTGGCCTCTTCAAATTGCCCCGTAGTGCGTAGGGAGTGGATACAAAAGTGGGATAACATGGAACTAGCATGAATGGGTGAACAATAGTCGATGGGCCAAAGGGCCTGTTTCCATGCTTTATCTCTAAATTAAACTAACCTATACTACAAGGGCAGTCTGCTGTTTTGATTCTGTCTGCATATTTTTGTTCTCTACATTGCTCTTTACTTTACCAATCTATGAATCAGGTCTAACAGTCAGCCCGAGAGCCGTAAAGCCAGGCCTGCTGTTCATTACAGCCATTCTCATTCACAGTCTCAGTCCACGTTCCCTCCACCAAACTCCAGCAGCTACGCGTGCAAAAACCTACCGCAATGTCCAGAACCATTCTCATTGCCCCAACATCCACCTGGGACTGATATTTCCTGAGCCTTTGAAGAAAATTCTCCTTATTTCAGCCTTAAATCCATCGTTAGTTTCCCCTCTCATCCCTTTACCCCAGGAGTTAATCTTGTGAATCCGTATTGTACCATCTCTGAGGCAACTATTTCACTACTGAGGAATGAAGATTAGTTAATTAGAATGACTAATTTCATCAACTCCTGACCCCGCCATAATTTCAAGATGTCTGAGCTGCCACAGAGGAAACGAGCCGACATTTATACCCAGTACTGAACACAAGAGCCGCTCCAAGTGCAGCCCTGTGTTCTGAATCAATACACACCATCTGGATGTAATATTAGATGCAATGCTTTTATGTTTCAACTACTTATAAACTTTGTCCAGACAGCATTGTTGCTTTGATATATCTCCTTCATGTGCAAATGCCTAGCACCAGAAGTTAATATCGAAGTTATTGAAGTGAAAGTACTGTAACCCTTTAGTTTCCTTTTCGTCTGTCTGCATCAAAAGACAATATAGAAGTTTAGAAGGATGAGAGGAGATCTTATCGAAACGTATAAGATTATTAAGGGGTTGGACACGTTAGAGGCAGGAAACATGTTCCCAATGTTGGGGGAGTCCAGGACAAGGGGCCACAGTTTAAGAATAAGGGGTAGGCCATTTAGAACTGAGATGAGGAAAAACCTTTTTCAGTCAGAGAGTTGTGAATCTGTGGAATTCTCTGCCTCAGAAGGCAGTGGAGGCCAATTCTCTGAATGCATTCAAGAGAGAGCTGGATAGAGCTCTTAAGGATAGCGGAGTCAGGGGGTATGGGGAGAAGGCAGGAACGGGGTACTGATTGAGAATGATCAGCCATGATCACATTGAATGGTGGTGCTGGCTCGAAGGGCCGAATGGCCTCCTCCTGCACCTATTGTTTATTGTCTATTGTCTAATATACTTCACATCACGGCCGGTCCGTCAGATTATGAAATTTATTTTCTATCGACCTGATAAATGTTTGTCCAATTCTCATGGAAAATTAGAAAAGCAAGACACAAATGTGAGCCACAATATGGGCACGTATTGAAGAGACTGAAGAAGGATCCCAACCCAAAATGTCACCCATCCTTTTTCTCCACAGATGCTGCCTGACACAGAGTTACTCCAGCACTTTATGTTTTTTCTTTGGAAAAAAACAGCATCTGCAGTTCGTTGTTTCTACTAGTTAATACATATGGTTTGTGATTATCACATTGTTGTCTGCAAACTGGATATTAAACATAATGCAACAATCGTACACAAAGTGCTGGAGTAACCTTCAAAGGTTATGGGTAGAGGGCAGGACGATGAGGTTGAGAGGGAAAGGTGGATCAATCAGCCATGATTGAATGGCGGAGTAGATGCAATGGGCCGAATGGCCTAATTCTGCTCTTGTGACTTATGAACGTGAACTCAGAGGGTCAAGCAGCATCCCTAGAGAAAATGATAAGTGACATTTCAGGTTGTGACTTGTCTCCCTGACCCGAACCCAGGGAGGTCAAAGTTTATGGGAGTTGAGGGGAAAACTATGGCAGGAGACGACTCTTGCATATGGACTCCTGCCACAAGTGGTTTCTGTACATTCTGTATTTAATCAGGGGTTGTACTTATGTATCACTATAATCTTACTGATCTGTGTGGAAAACATCTCACTGTATCTTGGTACATGTGATAATAAACCATTGAACCTCTAGCCTTTATCACCTACTCCAGCCATCTGCCAAATCAATCTCCCTTCCTCACTTGTATGCAACTATCACACACCAGCGACAGACACAAAGTGTTGGAGTAACTTAGCGGGTCAGACAGCATCTCTGGAGGCAAAGGATAGGTAACGTTTTTAGGTCGGGACCCTTCCTCAGAGCTTTGTTCTGCACCCACCTCTCTTTCCCAGCTTCCTCCCCACTGCTACAATCGGTCTGAAGAAGGGGTACCGACCCAAAACATCACTTGTCGCCATGCTTTCTCTCCCCCCCCCCCCCCATCACATCAGTCTGAAGAAGGCTCTCGACCTGAAACATCTCCCATTCCTTCTCTCCAGGAATGCTGCCTGGCCCGCTGAGTTACTCCAGCATTTTGTATCCAACCTCTTCTCTAGCTCTCTCCTCCATACTACAATCAATCTGAAGAAGGGTTCATAAGTTCTAGGAACAGAATTGGGCCATTTCGTCCATCAAGTCTACTCGTCATTCAATCACGGCTCATCTATCTATCCCTCTCAACCCCATTCTCCAGGCTTCTCAACAATCTGTCAATCTCTACCTTAAAAATATCCATTGACTTGGTCCCAAACCAAAACGTCACCTGTCCATTCCCTCCACAGATGCTGCCTGAACCGCTGAGTTCCTCCAGCACTCTGTGTTTTGCTGAGTTGTGTCATTTGCTGGGTCTGAACAATCTATAGAGCTATTTCAGAGAGAGACATCATCCCAGAATTCTGGCATGTATTTATTTTCCAGCCAAGATCACTGAAAACCGATGATCTGATCATTAACACAGTGTACAGATTAGCTGTCATATTTCCTATATTACAACCACAATTACACTAGCGGAGTGTTTCGTTGCCTTTACAGTGGTTTGGGATGTCCCGAGGACAGGAAAGAAGCTGTAGATCCAGATTCTTTCATTCTTATGCCTCTAACACAGAGGAATCTCCCAAAGCTCTGCACAAAAGCATACTCAAACAGAACCAAGACAAGTATATTAAAGCAATAAACCATGAAAGGGAACTAAAACATCATATACATCTTTTTTTCATTTCCCCTTTATCTATAAAGTGTCAAAAGCATCTGCTAAAAGGAGCTAGAGATCACTTGGAACAGATTTGCTTGTTTATTTAATTCCTATTACTGATGCTTAAAGGAAGGCTGGCTTTCAATAAGGACACATCACAGCTTTCAAAGCCCAGTTCTCAGATCTATTGTGACTGCAGCGTAAATGTGTAAAGGTCAGGCTTGGAATCTGACCCAGTTCGGTAAGCATATTAAATAATTAGTGTTCCCTCCTCTCTTCCCATAATCTGCCCTCCTTAACAGATCTTTCTTCTGAACCAGAATGAATCTAACAACAAGCCATTCTGACCTGCACTTTGCAGATCATGGGGAGTTTGGAGGGAGTTGTTAGGAGAGGTGGGTACGGTCTCGAGTCCCCATCTGCCCGCAACACAACCGAGCTGTGAATTAACCTTCTAGTAATTGATTTCCATGACCAGGTATCGCACAGAGTGCATGTGTGGGATGTATTTTTTCTGCTTCTATTGAGTAGCTGGAGTGAAATGCTAATGTTGAACTAATTGAATTACACACTAGGTGTTTTGTTATGTAATAAAGTGGATGTGCAAAGTGCAGAACAATGTGCCATTTTCATACACAGAACACTAACCAATGTTTTCTGCTGCAAGTCCTCTCCCGAACATGTAGAAAATTCATTGTGCAGTGCTTTTTATCGAACAATTTAAATGCAAATGGAAATCTCTGAGGCTTCATTACAAACCATGGATAAACTTAATTTCATTCTTTTTTTAATTTCCTTTCCCAGTCAATCAGATTTATAGCAGATGCATTGGAAGGGCGTTGTAAATGAAACCTTCAAGTACATTTAGCCGGTAATTAACCTGAATGCACTGTATTGAAAGGATTATCTAATGGATATTTTGGCAGAAATGCTGAACTGCTGAACACATACAAACCCTACAGAACTCTGCAGCATCCAGTGAACACCCAGCACCTCAACTTATACATACAGCGGGTTTGCAATTACACCCCTCTGTACCCAAGGAAAAACAGTCTCCCTGCTCATCTCCCCTCCACTGTACACTCAATCCCCATGTCCCTCATTTCACTTTTCGTTTAGTCGAGTTTAGAGATACAGCATGGAAACAGGCCCTTCAGCCCACTGAGTCTACGCTAACCCTCGATCACACGTTCACACTAGTTCTATGTTATCCCACTTTCTCATCCACTCCCTACACACTAGGTGTGTAGAAAGGAACTGCAGATACTGCTATGCACCGAAGATAGACACAGAATGACAGCAGGTCAGGCAGCATCTCTGGAGAGAAGGTATGAGTGATGTTTCGGGTCGAGACCCTTCTTCTCAGTCTTTTTGTATCTATATCTTCGATTTAAACCAGCATCTGCAGTTCCTTCCACAAACATCGCAGGAGAACATGGATAGGCAACGTTTCAGGTCGGGACCCTTCTTCAAATGACCCTAAATGTCACCTACTCACATTCTCCAGAGATGATGCCTGACCTACTGAGTTATTCCAGCACTCTGTGTCTTGTCAACCTGCATTTGCAGTTCCTTGTTTCTACATCTCCCTCACCAGTTTTCACCTATTACTTGCTAAGCTTCATCCCATCCCCACCTCTCTTTTTGAGCTTTGCCCGGACAATCTGCCTATCAAACCCCCCCCCCCCCACCTGTGTTCATCCATCACCTGCCAGGCTTTGTCCTGCCCCTCCTCTCTTCTAGCCTCCCCCCCCCTCACTCCTGCAATCAGTCTGAAGAAGGGCCCCCGACCCAAAACTATCCATGTTGTCCAGGGAATGCCGCCTGCCCTGCTGAGTTGCTCCTGCACTTTGTGTCTTTCCTTGGTAAACCAGCACCTGCAGGTCATTGTTTCTAGCTTCTGGAAGGACCGATAACAAAAGGAAAGAAGCTGGTGGTGCCGGTTTCAAGCTGACGACATACAAAACATAGAACACAGACCAGTACAGCACAGGAACAGGCCCTTCGGCCCAGAATGTCCAAGCCTAACATGATGCACGTTAAACTAATCTCCTCTGCCTGCACATGATCCATATCCCCCCATTCCCTGCGTATTCATGTGCCGATTTAAAACCCTTTTCAACACCAAATCTGAAGTAAATACAAAAAATGTTTGAAATATTTAGTTCAGCAGTATCCATTACATGTATGGGTGTGGTAGCATTTGGTTAAGTTCGAGAAACAGTATCGAGGGACTTGGACTATTGATACTGAGTTAAATCCAACTCTGGCAGCTGTGGAATTTAAATTCAAGCAATGAACAGCATCTGTAATAAAATACAGTTTCAGGAATGTGAGCATGAAATGAGTGGATTGTGGTTAATGACCCATCTGGTTCACGAGATATCGTTCAGGGAAGTCCAGTGGGAGTGATGAGAAAGTGGGATAACATCGAACTAGTGTGAACAGGTGATCGATGGGTCTTTTCAGGTCTGGTCCCTTCTTCAGACCGGAAGAAAGGTCCCAACGCTAAACGTTACCTATCCATGTTCTCCAGAGATGCTGCCTGACCCACTGAGTTACTCCAGCACTTTGTGTTCTTTGTTTGTGGGCAAATGGGGACTCGCCCAGAATACTATCATGGTTGGCACGGACAAGTTTGGCCGAAAGGCAAACCAGCACTACTGCAGATGCTGTTTTTAGTCTGAAGAAGGGTCCCGACCCAAAACATCGCCTCTCCATTCTCTCCACAGATGCCATCTGACCCGCTGAGTTCCCCCAGCACTTTGTGTAGGAAAGAACTGCAAATGCTGGTTTAAATCAAGACACTAAATGCTGGAGTAACTCAGCAGGACAGGCAGGGCGGCACGGTGGTGCAGCGGTAGAGTTGCCGCCTTACAGCGAATGCAGCGCCGGACACTCAGGTTCGATCCTGACTATGGGCGCCGTCTGTACGGAGTTTGTACGTTCTCCCCGTGACCTGCGTGGGTTTTCTCCGAGATCTTCGGTTTCCTCCCACACTCCAAAGACGTACAGGTATGTAGGTTGATTGAGTGGGTAAATGTAAAAATTGTCCCTAGTGTGTGTAGGATAGTGTTAATGTGCGGGGATCGCTGGGCGGCGCGGACTTGGTGGGCCGAAGGGCCTGTTTCTGCGCTGTATCTGTAAAAAAAATCTCTGGAGAGTGCAGTGCTCTAGATTCCATGCTCTGCAGTTCCTTGTGTCTCTGATTTTACTCCTCACTGTCTTCAAAACTGAAGAAAACTCCCAACCACACACAGCTGGCTGAGATATTAATGCCAATTCACGCATTGTCTTCAATTGGAGAAGAAAGCTCTTATTAATTGGTTTAAGTTCTAATCTACATCAGAAGGCAACTCGACTATAAATCATGCAACAGCTATTAGAACATTCACTAACAGAAGACGTGGATCAAAAATTAGCCAGGAGCTTTAATGCAGATGGGGAGGAGCAAGAACACAAGGGAATGAAATTTTACGAGATTTGAGACATTTTAATCCATTCCAGCAGTGTGCCGAGCTGGCCAATTAACAATGGTAATTAGAAGAAGTAATCGTTGTTAAACTGAAAGGAAAACAGAAGAAAGCTGAAATCTCTCAGCATTCTGGTCACAACTATGGAAAAAAAAAGCAAACGTTTCAACGTCTACTGGCCCTTGCTCAAGGCTGGAGGTTGCCGATTAACCTGCAAACCCGCACGTCTTTGGAGTGTGGGAGGAAACCGAAGCACCCAGAGAAAACCCACACAGTCACGGGGTGAATGTACAAACTCAGCCTCTCTGGAGAACATGGACAGGTGATGCTGAGACCTTTCCCTCGAGCATGTTTAATTATATTCATATCATATCATATCATATATCTGCAGCCGGAAACAGGCCTTTTCGGCCCTCCAAGTCCGTGCCGCCCAGTGATCCCCGTACATTAACACTATCCTACACCCACTAGGGACAATTTTTACATTTACCCAGCCAATTAACCTACATACCTGTACGTCTTTGGAGTGTGGGAGGAAACCGAAGATCTCGGAGAAAACCCACGCAGGTCACGGGGAGAACGTACAAACTCCGTACAGACGGCGCCCGTAGTCAGGATCGAACCTGAGTTCACGATAGCGTGACAATTTTAGGCCCACCTTACTCAAAGTCGGGGAGGAGGGGGAGTAGAGGGGAGGGGGGGGAGGGAGGGGGGAGGGGGGGGAGAGGGGGGAGGGGAGGGGGAGGGGAGGGAGAGAGGGGAGGAGGGGGGAGTGTGGAGGGGGGATTGTGGAGGGGGAGAGGGGGGGAGGGGAGAGAGGGGAGGGAGGGGAGAGAGGGGAGGGAGGTGAGGGGGGGAGGGAGGTGAGGGGGGAGAGGGGGGAGGTGGGGGGGGAGAGGGGGGAGGTGGGGGGGGAGAGGGGGGAGGTGGGGGAGGTGGGGGGGGGGAGAGGGGGGAGAGGGGGGGGGAGGGGGGAGGGGGAGAGGGGGGAGGTGGGGGGGGGGGGGGGGGAGAGAGTGCTGCACCAATGTGGGAGAGATTTGGGTCCAGTATCATTATAATGCTGCCTGACCCGCCGAGTTACTCCAGCGTTTTGTGTCTATCTATCTTCGGTGTAAACCAGCACCTGCAGTTCCTTCCTGTGGATATAAATGAATGAGTGAGTGAGTTAGAGCACCACGGTACAATCCGCGACCTTAACCCAAGTTTGTTTACAAATGAAACCTCAAGTTTGCAACATTCTGCAAATGTATTTACAAACTAAACGCCTGCCAGCCTTGGCTGCCGATGGTTTGCCCGGCTAAAGGTGAGAGCCATCGATAGCTGGTCTCTGGAAAGTAGTGCCAACATTAGGTCTGTCTGCTGTTCGCTCTTTATTGAGTCCGCGACACCACACACAAAACAAAACCATCTTGCGCGGAGCAGATCCGTGAACGGTTCAGAGCGAGGAGCTCACTCAGACAGCCACAGTCTGCAGTGCTTTACACAGAGGTCACTTACTCTGCTGCCCATTCGCTTGGGCTAGCCCCTAGGAGGTGGTCGGCTCACACTTTGTTGATGGTTCACTTTGCAATTTGTTATGAAAATGATGTTACTTCATTGCGAGGCGTCGGTGCCACATTGGATTGTGGCAAAGGATATTTGTGGCATGGTTACATTACATTAATTGTTACACCGAACGAAGACTGCAACCATCAAACATCAACAATCCCGCCCGCGTTATCAGCTTGGGGTGTGAACGATTGCTGCTGTATCTCAGATCGAAGGTATTATGTTGAACATCAATTTCTCGCTGTCTGTAATGTTTCAGTCATGCAATTAATTGGCAATGTACAACCAAGCTGGTAGGTAAAAAAAGCTGTTATTAAACCATTCCCTGATTAATGGTGGCAACAGACTTTGTGTGTCTGCGTTTTCGCGGTCATTGTGTTTATAGACAATAGACAGTAGGTGCAGGAGGAGGCCATTCGGCCCTTCCAGCCAGCACCGCCATTCAATGTGATCATGGCTGATCATTCTCAATCAGTACCCCGTTCCTGCCTTCTCCCCATACCCCCTGACTCCGCTATCCTTAAGAGCTCTATCTAGCTCTCTCTTGAATGCATTCAGAGAATTGGCCTCCACTGCCTTCTGAGGCAGAGAATTCCACAGATTCACAACTCTCTGACTGAAAAAGTTTTTCCTCATCTCAATTCTAAATGGCCTACCCCTTATTCTTAAACTGTGGCCCCTTGTCCTGGACTCCCCCAACATTGGGAACATGTTTCCTGCCTCTAACGTGTCCAACCCCTTAATAATCTTATGTTTCGATAATATCTCCTCTCATCCTTCTAAATTCCAGTGTGGGTTGGAAGTGACCGGATACACAAAGCGAATCACAAAAGAGCTGGAGGAACTCAGCGGGTCAGGCAGCGTCTGTGGAGGGAATGGACAGGCGACGTTTTGGGTCGGGACCCTTCTTCAGACTGTTGGATTAAGAAACTAGAATAGAGAGCATGGTGTCGGGACAAAGCCTGGCAAGTGATGGGTGGATAGTAACATAGAAACATAGAAAATAGGTGCAGGAGTAGGCCATTCGGCCCTTCGTGCCAGCACCGCCATTCAATATGATCATGGCTGATCATCTAAAATAGTACCCGGTTCCTGCTTCTACAATTCCTTGTTTCTAAAATATATGTATAGGACCTCTAATCCAGTAAAACCTTTTATTTAGAGTCTTGCAGCATGGAAACGGGCCCTTCAGCCCAACTTGCCCACACCGCCCAACATACCCCATCTACACTAGTCCCACCTGCCTGCGTTTGGCCCTTATCCTTCCAAACCTATCCTATCCATGTACTTGTCCAAATGTTTCTTAAACGTTGTGATAGTACCAGCCTCAACTACCTCTTCTGGCAGCTCGTTCCATACACCCACCACCCTTTGTGTGAAAATGTTCACACAAATGTTCAGGTTCCTATTAAATCTTTAGTCACTAGTTAGTTTAGTTTATCGTTACATGTACCGAGGTACAGTGAAAAGCTTTTGTTGCTAAAAGTCTAAAAATCTTTAAATTTTTAATCTTCCATTAAATCTTAAATCTGTTCAATCTTTCCCCCCACAACTTAAACCTATCTTCATGATTTCCCTACTCTGGGCAAGAGACTCTGTGTGTGTGTGTGTGTGAAGAAATGTGCCGGTTCTTGGCAGTGTTCACCCTGATTGTCAGAATATAATGTTCTAACTATCTGGGCATTTACTGTAGATATAGGTTGTTACACTCTAACGCTGGCGGTCTGCTGCTTGTGATGTTCACTGTGACCGCGGACTTTATTCTGGGCAGACTGACCCCACTGTGGAATCTGGTCATTACCAGCGATCAGTCCACCCCAGCCCAGACCTGGGCCTCAACTCAAGCTGTCAAAACAGACAGGTGGCGACACAAAGAGCTTGACTCCGAGCTCGTTCCAGCTTCGCCGATTAAGACATTAATCGGATCAATTTGGGTTTCTCTGTGAAATGAGAGGATGGAAATACTCTGTAGAGTGGATGATTAATGGCGTCAACGTGACAGGACAGACAACGATCGTTCACTCAGTCTGTCCGACGCACACTAGTTTTCTTGCCCACAGAATCTAACTCCCTCCCTGAAGCTTGAAAGCGCGCTCCACCAATCTCAGGAACAGCTTCGTCCCCTCTGTTATCAGGCTTCTGAACGGCCCTTCTATAAGCCAGGGTACTGTCCGATTCACTTCTACCCCATTGCGGACATTGGACTTTGTCTGTGGAACTGATGCGCTACAATGCTGAGAACTACATTCTGCACTCTGTATCTTCCCCATTGCTTTATCTATTGTACTTGAATTTGTGCAGGAGGGGACTGCAGATGCTGGTTTAAACCGAAGATGGACATAAAATACTGGAGTAACTCAGCGGGACAAGCAGCATCTCTGGAGAGAAGGAATGGCCGATGTTGCGGGTCGAGACCCTTCTTCAGACTGGTTTACTTGAATTTAACCTGATTGTATTCACGTGTAGTACAACATGCAAGACAAAGCTTTCCGCTGTACCTCCCTGCTTTCTGGGAATGGGAGATGTTCCCGCTCTCTGAGTTCTGCTGCTTCAGTTTTGGAAATACAGATATAGTGCGGAAACAGGCCCTTCAGCCCACCGAATCCACGCTGACCAGCTGTCACCCCGTACATTAACATTATTCTACACACATAGGGACAGTTTTACAATTTTTACCCAAGCCAATCAACCTACAAACCTGTACGTCTTTGGAATGTGAGAGGAAACCAGAGCACCTGGAGAAAACCCACATGGTCGCAGGGAGAACGTACAAACTCCGTACAGACAACACCCGTAGTCAGGATTGAACCCGGATCTCTGCAAGGCAGCAACTTTACTGCTGACCCACGTTGCTCTATGCTCAATGCTCTTCTGCAAAACTCAAACCATGCCTACTTTAATAGTCCGTGAATATTTTTTGGTGCTGTCATTATTGTAAGGCAAGATGAGCAGGATGTCTCTTGTTCTAAGAAAACATGAAGGATTAGAAAATAAAATTCCTTTCTGCTTATGTTATGAGGGCGTCTAACAGAAGATGATGATTTATTGCTTCTTATACCACACCACAAGCTGCCTCAGTTGCCAGAGGGAACTCTCCTTTAAAGGACGAAACAACTTCTGAGAGCCTCAATACCAGGAACAGCGTTCACCAGAAATGATTGTCTTAATCAGGGCAAACATACAGCTGAGTGCAAGACTGCCAGCAGTCTGCCAATCGTAAAACAGTTATCACTTCATGATACCAAAGGCCAGCTTTCACACATGGTTCCGATAAATATGTAACTACCTTTCAGTTTACTCAGAAATCTGTGTAAACTTTCTCTAAAGATAGACACAAAATGCTGGAGTAACTCAGCAGGACAGGCAGCATCTCTGGAGAAAAGGTATGGGAAACACTGCCTGTCCCGCTGAGTTACTCCAGCATTTTGTGCCTATTTTCCATGTAAACTAGCATCTGCAGTTCCTTTCTACACATTTCATAAACTTTCAGGCCAGGCCGACCACCTCCAACCTTGTTTCAATAGACAATAGGTGCAGGAGTAGGCCTTTCGGCCCTTCGAGCCAGCACCACCATTCAATGAGATCATGGCTGATCATTCTCGTGCTGTATCATGTTTCTCATGTTTCCATGCTGTATCCCCAAACTAAACTAAACTATAGCTGAATACAATCAAACTGCCCACAATACAATGATAAAGGATGAAAGCTACAACATTTAGTGCAAAGATATCACATTGAAGTCCGATTAAAGAAAGTTCAAAGGTCTCCCATGAGGTAGATGGGAGGTCAGGACTGCACTCTAACAGATGAGAGGGCCGTTCAGTTGCCTGGTAACAGCTGGGAAACAGCTGGTTTGTAATAGCTGGCTGGTAGGGGTCACAGGTCCAGGGAGGGGTGAGACCAGAGAAAGTTTCCGAACGACTACTTCAGGGTTCGGCCAACTACAAAAAAAACACCACCCCCTCACCATACATCCCCTCCACCTGCCCCCCTGCCTCCATCCGACCCCAACCCCCACCATTGCCGGGTGTTCACCATCCCCCCTGACCTCCCCCTTTCAGACACCGAACGGTCTGTCCTCAGCAGAGGCCTTACCTTTGTTCCCCTCCGCCCCCACATCAACGAGTTCCGCGTCCGCCATGACGTGGAGCTCTTCTTCCGCCGCCTCCGCCTCCGAGCCTTTTTCTATGGGAAGGAGTCCTCACCCCCCACTGATGACCCCTTCTCCCATCTCCAACAGACCCCCTCCTCTTGGACCCCCACGTTTGGCCAACTACAAAACAACTTTAGATAGTTCCTCTGTCCCTCCCTTCCCCTCCTCCTTCCCAGATCTCCCTCTATCTTCCTGCCTCCACCTATATCCTTCCTTTGTCCCGCCCCCCTGACATCAGTCTGAAGAAGGGTCTCGACCCGAAACGTCACCCATTCCTTCTCTCCCGAGATGCTGCCTGACCTGCTGAATTACTCCAGCATTTTGTGAAATAAATACCTTCGATTTGTACCAGCATCTGCAGTTATTTTCTTAGACTACCTCAGGGTTATCCACCTGCCTCGCTCATTCTCCTTCAATACCTCACCTGCGATTAGGTATGTCAGAGAGGATGCTCTAGAACTTCCACAGATATACAGTGGAAAGCATGTTGACTGGTTGCATCACGGCCTGGTTCGGCAACTTGAACGTGCGGAACACTGCCGAGCCCATTACAGGTACTGACCTCCCCACCATTGAAGGGATCTACAGGAGTCGCTGCCTCAAAAAGGCAGCTAGCATCATCCGAGCCCCACACCACCCTGGCCACACTCTCACTGATCCACACCACCCTGGCCACGCTCTCACTGACCCACACCACCCTGGCCCACACCACCCTGGCCCACACCACCCTGGCCACACTCTCACCGACCCACACCACCCTGGCCACACTCTCACTGACCCACACCACCCTGGCCACACTCCCACTGACCCACACCACCCTGGCCACATTCTCACTGACCCACACCACCCTGACCCACACCACCCTGGCCACACTCTCACTGACCCACACCACCCTGGCCACACACTCATTTCACCTCTCCCATCAGGAAGAAGGTACAGGAGCCTGAAAACTGTAATGTGCAGGTTCAGGAACAGCTTTCCTACAGCCATCAGACTATTAAACACTACAACCTCCAAATAAGCTCTGTACTACATAAACTTGGGGGCTTTAGTTTTGCCTTTTTGCATTATTATTATTGTTTATTTTATGTATATGTATGTGTATGTATATACACAAACACATTTATACACTCACATGTATATATATATATATATATATACACACAAAATGCTGGAGTAACTCAGCAGGTCAGGCAGCATCTCTGGAGAGAAGGAATGGGTGACGTTTCGGGTCGAGACCCTTCTTCAGTCTGAAGAAGGGTCTCGACCCAAAACGTCACCCATTCCTTCTCTCCTGAGATGCTGCCTGACCTGCTGAGTTACTCCAGCATTTTGTGAATAAACACCTTCGATTTGTACCAGCATCTGCAGTTATTTTCTTATACTATATATATATATATATATATATATATATATAATGTTTTTGTTTATTATATTGCTTTACAGAGTACAATGTTTCCATGTTGTGTTGTGCTGCTGCGTGTAAGAATGTCATTGTTCAACCTGGGACATTTGACAATGAAACACCCTTGAGTCCGCATCTGACTGTGTGGAGTGTAGTTGAGTGCGGGAGTGGGCAGTTTGTGTGGGACTGACCTCGCGTTTCCACAGCCCTCACTCCCCTGACCCACCGCACAGTGCCTGCGGACTTGGCCACTGCTTCGGCTTTTTCTCCGTTTCTTTCAATTATTTGTAAGGCAGGGCTGAAATTTGCAATTCAAAGAAATTACCTTTTGCCTCAGAGTCGAAAATAAAATCACATAATAACAGGGCTTGAACCCGTGTTGACACAAAGATCACTTACAATTCAGATCAGGATGAGTCAGAAGGTTTGCATTGAGTGTGATCTTGACTCCCTCATCCTGCATTATTCAGCTAATGTGCAGCTGAGCAGACAGTGCCAAGGCAACTCCCTGTGCACACACTAGTTTGGTTATTGACAGGGTGCAGGCATCATTGGCAACACCAGCTTTACTTGGAGATACAGCACGGAAACAGGCCCTTCTGCCCATCGAGTTCATACTAAACTTGCTGCACAAAGTTGGCTCATGTACTTTCCGCATCAGTTAGTTTAATTTTAAGATACAGCGCGGAAACAGGCCCTTCGGCCCACCGAGTCCGCGCCGACCAGCGATTCCAGCACACTAACACTAACTTACAGTAGGGACATTTTTTACATTTATACCAAGGCAATTAACCTGCAAACCTATACGTCACTGGAGTGTGGGAGGAAACCAAAGATCTCAGAGAAAACCCACGCAGGTCACAGGGAGAACATATAAACTCCGTACAGACAAGCACCCATAGTCAGGGTCAAACCCGGGTCTCTGGCGCTGTAAGGCAGCAACTCTACCGCTGCTCCACCGTGCCGCCCTAGTTAGTCTAGTTTATTGTCACGTGTACTGAGGTACTGTGAAAAACTTTTGTTGCGTGCTATCCTGTCAGCAGAAAGACAGTATATGATTGCAATCAAGCCATTTGCAGTGTATAGATCGTTGAGAAGGGAATAACGTATAGTGCAAGGTAAAGCCGGCAAAGTCCGGTCGAGGATAGTCCGAGGGTCATAAAAGAGGTAGATAGTAGTTCTGAAGAAGTCTGAAGAAGGGTCTCGACCCGAAACGTCACCCATTCCTTCTCTCCCGAGATGCTGTCTGACCTGCTGAGTTACTCCAGCATTTTGTGAATGAATAGATAGTAGTTCAACCCTGCTCTCTGGTCTTCCAAACAGCAACAACATTTCAGAAGTATTCCACAGGCTAAAGAGCTTTACAATATTTAGTTCAGTTTCGAGATACAGGAAACAGGCCCTTCGGCCCACCAAGTCCATGCTGACCATCTGTTATCCCACTTTCTCATCCACTCCCTACACACTAGGGGGCAATTTACCGAGGGCTAATTAACCTACAAACCCGCACGTCTTTGGGATGCGGGAGGAAACCGGAGCACCCGGAAGAAACCCAGGTGGACATAGGAAGAACGTGCAAACTCCACACACCCACAGACGGCGGCCGAGGTCAGGATGGAACTTGGGATCTGGCAGCTACTCTACCGCTGTGCCACTGGGCTGCCCTAATTGTCCTGCAGGGTGAGGGGAGATCGGAGCGAAGTGTAGCAGATTATGAGAAGCATAGATAGGGTAGACGATTGCTATTTTTCCCCAGGGTGGAAATGTCAAAGACTAGTGGGCACAGCTTTAAGGTGAGAGGGGCAAAGTTTAAAGGATGTGTACGTTCCAGGCACCCACCACCCTTTTACAGAGGGGGGTGGGGGCCTGGAACGCGCTTCCAGGGGTGGGGGTGGAGGCAGATACCATAGTGGTGTTGAAGAGGCTTTTAGACAGGCACATGGATATGCAGGGAGTGGAGGGATATGGATCACGTGCGGGCAGGGGGGATATGGATCACGTGCGGGCAGAGGGGATTGGTTTAACACGGCACTATGTTTGGTGCAGACACTGTGGGCCGAAGGGCCTGGTCCTGTACTGTACTGTTCTGTGTTCTCTCTCTTACTGCTCTCCAGGGTTTCTCTCTGCCCACTCCTAGATGTAGGTTGACCTCAGCACATTGTCTCTGCTCTCAGTGGCCTGGCTCAGAGACCAGAGGCACCTCCCCGGCCCCTGCAGACACAAGCTTCTGCCCATGAGATGGACAGTGTAAATGCAGCAACAAGCCTTTAGTGTGTGTTGCCTGCACAACACTGACAACACCTCACATGCCCATTGTGTCGGCTGGGCTCTGGAACAGTTCCCAGAAGTGTGATGCACCACAGTGCAGACACATGGTGTGACATCGCTCTGTGTGTGTGTGACCTTTGGTGGTTTTTAACCACCTTGCTTCTCTACACAGAGCAGACAGCCCGACAGATCAACAGTGATCGAAGATAGACAGACACAAAATGCTGGAGTAACTCAGCGGGACAGGCAGCGTCTCGAGAGAAGGAATGGGTGACGTTTCGGGTCAAGACCCTTCTTCAGACTGATGTCAGGGGAGAGGGAGATACTTTGATAAGGTTATGAGGGATATGGGGCAAACGCAGGCAGGTGGGACTCGTGTAGATGGGACATGTTGGTCGGTGTGGGCAAGCTGGGCCGAAGGGCCTGTTTCCACACTGCATGACCCAATGACTGTATGATTTCATTTGCTCTTTAACAATGGAAGCATTTATCAAGCATGGATCCTTATCTCTGTATCTCCCTCTCCCCTGAGATCAGTCTGAAGAAGGAAAATAACTGCAGATGCTGGTACAAATCAAAGGTATCACAAAATGCTGGAATAACTCAGCAGGTCAGGCAGCATCTCTGGTGAGAAGGAATGGGTGACGTTTCGGGTTGAGGCCCTTCTTCAGACTGATGTCAGGGGGGGCGGGACAAAGAAAGGATATAGGTGGAGACAGGAAGACAGTGGGAGACCTGGGAAGGGGTAGGGGAAGAGAGGGACAGAGGAACTATCTAAAGTTGGAGAAGTCAATGTTCATACCGCTGGGCTGTAAGCTGCGCAAGCGAAATATGAGGTGCTGTTCCTCCAATTTCCGCTGGGCCTCACTATGGCACTGGAGGAGGCCCATGACAGAAAGGTCAGACTGGGAGTGGGAGGGGGAGTTGAAGTGCTCAGCCACCGGGAGATAGGGTTGGTTAAGGCGGACTGAGCGAAGGTGTTGAGCGAAACGTTCGTCGAGTCTGCGTTTGGTTCGAGATGCTGCCTGACCCGCTGAGTTACTCCAGCATTTTGTGATACCTCAGTCTGAAGAAGGGTCTCGACCCAAAACGTCACCCATTCCTTCTCTCCAGAGATGCTGCCTGTCCTGCAAAGTTACTCCAGCATTTTGTGTCTACCTATATCATATATATATATGTGCGTGGTGTGTTGGGTTGAGACCCTTCTTCAGACTGTGTGTGTATATATATTGTGAACTTTATTTGTTGTTGCTTATGATGGGTTTGAAGGAGTACTATGTTTGCGTAGCGGTTATGCTGGTGCAAGTAAGAATTTCACTGTGCAGTTTTGGGACATATGATAATAAAACACTCTTGACTGGAGTATCTCATTGATCAGGCAGCATCTTTGGAGAACATGGATAGATGACGTTTCGGGTCGGGACCGTTCTTCATGCTCTCCAGCGATGCTGACTGACTCGCTAACTTGGTCCATCATTTTGTGTCTTTTTTGGTAAAGCAGCATACTGGTTACTGCAGAACATAACGCTGGAATCTTCAGCAAAGCACAAAGTGCTGGATGAACTCGGTCAGGCAGCATCTGTGGAGGGAATGGACAGATGGTGTTTTGGGTTGGGATCCTTCTCCAGATGAAAAACAGGCCACCCTGCTCTCTCGGGGGATCTGGTCATTGCACCACCCAATATTTTGCAACGGCAATAAAACAAACTGTTTTATTATTTATCTTCAGGGGTGGACTGTTTGGTTGTGTTTGGGGTGTTTGCAGTAGTAACTGTTTGGCAGAGTCCAGTATTTCTGGATTTCAGGCAAATACATCAGCTTTCAGTTTCCAAGATAAATGTAACTAAATTGGCAATAAGTCGAATAACACTGGCAGCTTCACAGTTGTCCATTCATACTCGGCATTTAAACCCGTGCTCTCTCTCCGCTGGAACTGACTGCGTGTCCTGTTGTGCATCTACAAGCTGTACCGATTGCTTGGTGGTCTGCACACAATACACCAATCCAATCCGAAGCACACAGTCTAACTTACGAAATATATTATAGACATGTGTGAAAGAACTGCCGATGCTTGTTTACACCGAAGATAGACACAAAAAGATGGAGTAACTCAATGGGACAGGCAGCATCTCTGGAGAGAAGGAATGAGTTACTCCAGCACTCTGTGAAACGTCACCTATCCATGTTCTCCACAGATGCTGCCTGACCCGCTGAGTTACTCCAGCACTCTGTGACTTGTCTTTTGTCATCCACATCTATCAGCAAAACATTCAGCCTGGACCAGAATCACACTCATGTATACATTAACTTACAGCCGCACACAAGCGTAGACATACTATCTCATACACACGGACAGGCACAGATACACTATCTCACACCATTGAGCACAGACAAACACACACAAAATCTCTTCATACACTTGGGTCACCCTCCTCTAAATCTTTCCCTCCTGCTCGTTGAAACGCTCCCCACTCCCATCACACCCTGTAGATGGAATGCTGATCCATGGGGTGAGCTTTAAATATAACTTCACCTTCCGCTTGTTCAACAGGTCCCAGTGGACTGGGGCAGCCAGAGGAAGCTGCAGTGGAAGCTCACGCTGATTCCATGAACTCAGCTTACACAGGGACAGAAGACAAGGAATCTCACTGGGCCTGCCGTGGACAAGGAACAGTTTTCCCAACCTGAGTCCACGGGGAAGTCCGAGCTGGTGTCAGCGTGTATGCAGGTCTGAGCTGCTGCTGTGGATAGAACATGGAACAGTACAGCAGGGGGACAGGCCCTTCGGCCCGCCATGCCCATTCTCTGCCCCCTTGGTATTATGCCAGAGAGAAGCCAATGCTTCCCTGCGGCTCTGCGAGGTGTCGTGGTCACAGTTACCGTGTCGGTGAAGCGCTCGGTGGCAAAGCCGCGGCAACAGCACGGAACGACTGCCCTTCAAAAGTGAGCCCTTTAATTGGCTGTGAAACACTGCGGTGACAGGCAAACAGGAAGAGGCGAGGGGTGAGAGTACAGGCGAAGAGTGGAGCAGAGGGGTGAGAGTACAGGCGAGGAGATGGAGCGGAGCAGTGAGAGTACAGGCGGGGAGATGGAGCGGAGCAGTGAGAGTACAGGCGGGGAGATGGAGCGGAGCAGTGAGAGTACAGGCGAGGAGAGGCTGGAGCGGAGGAGTGAGAGAAAAGGCGAGGAGTGGAGCGGAGGCTGGCAGCTGGGAATGTAGCCCGGCAGCCAGAGAGTGACAACATTAACCACACGCACGTACACACGCACACGCTCACGCACTCACACACGCACGCTCACACAAACCCGCGCACATGCTCACACACGCACACACATGCTCATGCACACCCATGCACGCACATTCACACACGCCCATGCTCACACACACGCGCACTCACATACACACACTCACACGCACACACATGCACACACACACGCACCCATGCTCACACACTCGCACACGCACCAACACTCACACACACAGATGCACAGACACATGCAGATCCACACGTGTGCGTACACATACAATACACACATACATTCGGCCACACATATACGCAGTACGCACACACAGCCCTGGACCAGGATCACACCCATGTATACAATGACTTACTGCCACACACAAGCATATTCACACTACCTCAAACACACACACACACAGGCACAGACACACAATCGTGCACAGACAGACACAGAATCCAGCAACACACAGACAAACGCAGACTCACAAAATAACTTGCCCTCTTCAATTACCGTCATGCATTTTCCCCTGTCGGTTAGTTTGACAGCTCTGTAATTCAGTGTGGAATGAAAGCAAATATTTTCTTTAGACGTTTCGAGGCGGCCTAGCAAGGAAAGGCTAAATTTAGAGTGTCTGGTGAAATGAAACGCCAGCCACAGGGGGGAGAAGGCAGGGTCTGATCTCAGCCCAGTGGGAGTTTGTGCACTGTGTCAGTGTGACAAGCTCTCATTGTATAAACCGTACCGCCCCACCACTCATTCACGAATCCTCACAGAGAGAGAGAGAAACAGCAGGTCCTTTGCCAAACGCCTTTCACAGAGAGTTCCACTGGGCTTTAAACACAGGCCATTTGGCCCATCTGCTGAATAGGCCCTCTCAGCCTCCTCCACACCCTCTGCCATCACCCCTGCCCCCCCTAGTCCCTTGTATATATTTTCCAGCTTCTATTAAATGCACCACTGTTATATGTGCCTCGACAATACGGCACGGTGGCGCAGCGGGTAGAGCTGCTGCCTGACGGCGCCAGAGACCCGGGTTCCATCCTGACCACGGGCGCCGTCTGTACGGAGTTTGTACGTTCTCCTCGTGACCTGCGTGAGTTTTCTCCGAGATCTTCTGTTTCCTCCCACACTCCAAAGACGTGGAGGTTTGTAAGTTGATTGGCTCGGTAAGATTGTACATTGTCCCCAGTGTGCAGATCCAGTCCACAGGGATCTCGTTCAGACGGTTGGCGAGACCCTATAGGGTTCACTTGTCGAGATGTTTGAGGCACCAGGGATGCAAGGTTTCTGCAGACAGGCTTGGAACCACCAGTGCTGGCTGAGCAGATGCAGAGGGTGGCAATGCATGAGAATTTTTGTGAGTAAACTTGAGTGGTCGTACAGTGATGAGGAAATTGCAAACTGCCAGAATTGTTTACCTAAGTGAGTTTACATAAGTCACCTACTGTGTAAGTCGGGCAGTGTCTGTATACAATTACCAGCGGCCTGGTTAGTTTAGTTTAGTTTAGTTTAGTTTAGAGGTATAGCGCGGAAACAGGCCCTTCGGCCCACTGGGTCCGTGCCGACCAGCGATCCCCGCACATTAACACTATCCGACACCCACTGGGGACAATTTTTACATTTACCAAGCCAATTAACCTACAAACCTGCACGGCTTTGGAGTGTGGGAGGAGACCGAAGATCTCAGAGAAAACCCACGCAGGTCACGTACAAACTCCGTACAGACAGCGCCCGTAGTCAGGATCGAACTCGGGTTTCCGCAACTGCATTCGCTGTAAGGCAGCAACTCTACCGCTGCGCCACCGTGACCGACCTAAGGATAGATATAGGATAGGATAGATAGTCAGAATCTTCTTTTCCCAGGGCAGAGTGGTCTGGAACTGGAGGCCACAGGTTCAAGGTGGGAAGGGAGAAGTTTCAAGGAGATGTGAGGGGCATCTTTTTAAACAGGGAGGGTGATGGGTATTTGGAACGAGGTGCCTGAGGAGGTGGTTGAGGCAGGTGCACTTACAGCTCCACCCCCACCCATTGCCCGGCCCCCTTGTTTCCACAGCCTTTCTGGATTATCCGTGTTGCCGGGCCAACAGAAGGATGTCGACCTGAAACGTCACCCATTCCTTCTCTCCAGAGATGCTGCCTGACCCACTGAGTTACTCCAGCACTCTGTGAAACGTCACCCATTCCATCTCTCCAGAGATGCTGCCTGACCCACTGAGTTACTCCAGCACTCTGTGAAACGTCACCCATTCCTTCTCTCCAGAGATGCTGCCTGACCCGCTGAGTTACTCCAGCATTTTGTGTCTATCTTCGATTTCAACCAGCATCTACAGTTCCTTCCTACACATTAGATGTTTCATTTATTCAGTGACAATAATGTAGACAGCAGTTGGTGGTAAACATTACGCAGACTAGCTGTTGTTTTTCCAAATTATGAAGTGAATTTAAATTCCGCAGGTGCTGTGCTGGGATTTAGACTCGTGCCTCTGGACTGTTAGTCTGGTGATTTAATTTCCAAGCCACGGCTCCACTGTATATTGCCGGTAATGAAGTAGATTTGAAGAAGAGTCTCAAGTGTAGTGTTGCAAACATTTACATGCACTGAGAGATCACAGTGATCAAGCAGCAATAACAAAGGGCAGACAACTCCAGGATCTATCTAACTTTCTTCAATTATATTCTCTATTGACCTTAAAGGGTGGCTTGGGCTGTTAGTTTAGAGATACAGCACGGAACAGGCCATTCGGCCCACCGAGTCAGCACTGACCAGCGATCCCTGTGCACTAAAACTCTCCTACACACTCACACAAGGGATGAATTACAATTTTACCAATCCAATTAACCTACAAACCTGTGTGTATTTGGAGTGTGGGAGGAAACCGGAGATCCTGGAGAAAACCCACGCGGTCGCAGCAAGAACGTGCAAACTCCACAAACAGACAGCACCCTCAGGAAGGAGATGAGGAGAAATTTCTTTGGTCAGAGGGCGGTGAATCTGTAGGATTCTTTGCCACAGACGGCTGTGGAGGCCAAGTCAGTGGATATTTTTAAGCCAGAGATCGATAGATTGTTGATTATTACAGGTGTCAGGGGTTATGGGGAGAAGGCAGGAGAATGGGATTGGGAAGGAGAGATAGATCTACCATGATTGAATGGTGGAGTAGACATGATGGGCTGAATGGCCTAATTCTACTACGACATGAACTAGAGTCTCTGCCGCCGTGGTAGCAGCTCTACCCGCTGCGCCACTGTGCCGCCCTGTACGATGTTGATTGCATCGAACGTGGTCTAAATAACATTCAGTGCCTGTTTTACACAACTTTTTTACTTTGGAATTTTATTACACTAGAAATAAACCGGGTTGCTTGGGTTGCTGTTTTTTTATGTCCAATTTAATCTGCCTACATTCAGTGATTTATAATTCTCCATTGCACATCTGCCAAAAATGTTTAAATGATGCACATTAAAGAGTGGAATCTACTTGGAAATGGTGATAAAAGCTTTGTAGGAAACGCTGATACCAGATCTTTTACTCTGTGTCGTTCAGTTTGCCGAGCAAGGTTTTAACAAGCAGCAAATGTAAATTCTAACAAATTCCCACGCACTTTCTAAGAGGTGCATGTTTTCCTGTCGAGCTGGCTCACGGTGGTAAACAATAACACGGTGAAGCCAACACGGTTTATCTGGCAGTCGAGGTATGTCACAGTCCCTACAGGAGCACTGTGACTGACTAGGAGTTGGTCAGGTGGGCCTAGGGCTGCCAACTTTCTCACTCCCAAAGACGGGACAAGGTGACATCATCGCCCCGCGCCCCACGTGACCTCACCCAGCCAGCGCCCATGTGCCATGCAACCCGCCTCCCGGCCCGGTCGGCGGCCATGGGTGGAGCGGGAGCACGTGGCCGCTGGCTGGGTGAGGTCACGCGGGGCGCGGGGCGGTGACGTCACCCTTTGCCCCTTATTTGGGGGTGAGGAAGTTGGCAACTCTAGCACTAACCCTTCCTCTTGCATCCTCATTAATAACAATCCCTCACACCCAAAAGATCTGCAACTTGGAAGAATCATAAGACAGAGGGGCAGAATGAGGCCATTCAGCCCATGGAGTCTACCCTGCCATTCGATCACGGATGATCCATCTCTCCCTCCTAACCCCATTCTCCTGTCTTCTCCCCATTGACCTTTGATGCCCTTACTAATCAAGAACCTATCAATCTCTGCCTTAAAATCACCCAATGACTTGACCTCCCCAGCCTGCTGTGGCAACAAATTCCACAGATTCACCACCCTCCCCACTATAAACACACACACACACACTGACTTTTTGTTGTTTACCAGGGGTTTCATTGAGTTACACCAGCACTTTGTGTCCATAATCCAGGACTTGTCCCACCCCGGTCATTCCTTCTTCTCCCCGCTCCTGTCCGGCAGAAGGTACAGAAGCTTGAAAGCGTGCACCACCAGACTCAGGAACAGCTTCTTCCCCTCTGTTATCAGGCTTCTGAACGGCCCTTCCATAAGCTAGGGTGCTGTCTGATTCACCTCTACCCCATTGCGGACATTGGACTGTGTCTCTGGGCAGATTATTATCTGAATGGTGTCAGATTAGGAAAGGGGGAGGTGCAACGAAACCTGGGTGTGCTTGTACATCAGTCACTGAAAGTAAGCATGCAGGTACAGCAGACAGTGAAGAAAGCCAATGGCATGTTAGCCTTCATTGGGAGAGGATTTGAGTTTAGGAGCAAGGAGGTCCTTCTGCAGTTGTACAGGGCCCCTGGTGAGACTGCACCTAGAGTATTGTGTGCAGTTTGGGTCTAATTTGAGGAAGGACATTCTTGCTATTGAGGGAGTGCAGCGTAGGTTCACCAGGTTAATTCCCGGGATGGCGGAACCGACATATGAAAGAATGGATTGACTGGGCTTGTATTCACTGGAATTTAGAAGGATGAGAGGGGATCTTATAGAAACATACAATTAAGAGATTGGACAAGCAAGATGCAGGAAACATGTTCCCGATGTTGGGGGAGTCCAGAACCAGGGGCCACAGTTTAAGAAGAAGGAGTCGGCCATTTAGGACTGAGATGAAGAAAAACTTTTTCACCCAGAGAGTTGTGAATCTGTGGAATTCTCTGCCACAGAAGGCAGTGGAGGCCAATTCACTGGATGTATTCAAGGGAGAGTTAGATATAGCTCTTCGGGCTAATGGAATCAAGGGATGTGGGGAAAATAGCAGGAACGGGGCACTGATTCTGGACGATCAGCCATGATCATATTGAATGGCGGTGCTGGCTAGAAGGACTGAATGGCCTCCTCCTGCACCTATTGTCTATGTTTCTATGATGCGCTACAATGCTGAAAACTGAACGATACGATGCGATAGAACTTTATTGATCCCAGGAGGGAAATGGATCCGCCAACATTCATAAAACACACCATGAAAGATGAAAGTGACGAGTGGGAAGTCCGGGATTGGGGATGTGCAAAGATTGGGTGAGTGGTGTCAGTCTACCGCACAACAGAAGGGGGAGGAATTGTACAGTTTGTAGCCGCAGGGAAAAAGGAACCCCTGCTGCATCGTGGTGGAACCTGACTGAAGCTGCTCCTCAGGTTGACCAGAGGGTCATGTATTCTGCACTCTGTATCTTCCCCTTTGCTCGACCTATTGTACCCGAGTTTGACTGGGTTGTATTGATGTCTGGTATTAACTGATCTGATTGGATGGCATGCAAAACGAAGCTTTTCACTGTACCTCGGTGCACGTGACAATAATAAACCCGAACCTAAATTAGCTCTCGGTTTCCTATTCCCTCTCACAACCAGTTCATCTCCCCACCCCGATTCTCCTACACGGGCGGCAAGGTGGTGCAGCAGGTAGAGCTGCTGCCTCACAGCGCCAGAGACCCAGGTTCCATCCTGACTATGGGCACTGCCTGTACGGAGTTTGTACTTTCTCCCCGTGACCTGCGTGGGTTTTCTCCGGGCGCTCCAGTTTCCTCCCACGCTCTTAAGACGTGCAGGTTTGTAGGCTAATTGGTTTGGTATAATTGTAAATTGTCCCTCGTGTGTGTAGGATAGTGTTAGTGAGCGGGGACTCGATGGGCAGAAAGGTCAGTTTCCGCTGTATCTCTAAACCAAACTAAACAGTGGCGTGCTTGTGAAACTTAGAAAACAGGTGCAGGAGGAGGCCATTCGGCCCTTCTAGCCAGCACCACCATTCAATATGATCATGGTTAATCATCCAGAATCAGTACCCCGTTCCTGCCTTCTCCCCGTATCCCTTGGTTCCGTTAGCCCTGAGAGCTAAATCTAACTCTGTGCAGGCCCTCCGGTCTCAGTGGATGCCTTCAATGTGATCAGTCCGCTCTGTGTTTACAATCAACAGCCTCTGCGAGTGGGGCTCCACCCATACTCCGAGCTGTAAGAAACGTCTGCAGCTGCAAATCCTCGGGCATTAAATCACTTGCCGGGGAGATGACCTTTCTCTGCTGTGCACCTTGTACCTTGTGCCAGCCAGCTCCCATCCTGCCTCCGCCATCTAGGCCCCAACGCCTTGACCACAGTCAACACAGCCTTCCCTGGGCAAACGTAGTGACTGGCAACTGGTCAAGCCCGCACCACCCACCCCTCTCCCCCCCCCCCCCCTCTCCCCCCCCCCCTCACCAACTCCAAGATGTGGAATTTTTATTACAGTCTGCGATCTACTGGTTTTAGGGTTTTTTAAAATTTTAGTAAAATTTAATTTAATTACTAAATTAAAATGTAGTAATTTATTACATACATACAAACAAACGGCATTATCCGGGTGCTCCGGTTTCCTCCCACACTCCAAAGACGTACAGACAGGTTTGTAGGTTCATTGGCTTCTGTAAAATTGTAAATTGTCTCCAGTGCGTGTAGGATAGTGCCTGTGTTTTGGGATTGCTGGTTGGCATGGACTCGGTGAGCCGGATGGCTTATTCCCACACTGCATTTCTAAACTAAACTAAAGTTAGAAGGGTCTCATCCCGAAACGTCACCCATTCCTTCTCTCCAGAGATGCAGCGCGGAAACAGGCCCTTTCGGCCCACTGGGTCCGCGCCGACCAGCGATCCATGCACACTAACACTATCCTACACACACTAGGGACAATTCACACATTCACTCCCAAGCCAATTAACCCACAAACCTGCACGTCTTTGGAGTTGTGCTGCCGTCCTGTAGAATTAGTTCAACGTGACCTCTCATTCAATGTCAGCTGGAAGCCAGCCAGCATTGCGAGCAGTTCTGGCCGCCCCATTACTGGAGGGTGTGGAGGCTTTGGAGAGGTTGTGGGGGAGGTTTACCAGAACACTGCCTGGATTTAATTTAGCTTAGAGATACAGAGTGGACGGAAACAGTCCCCTCGGCCCACCGAGTCCACACCGACCAGCGATCCCCGTGCACTAACACTATCCTACACACATTAGGGACAATTTACTATGTAACCCTCTTGTGCCCAATCCCAGGGATTCTCCTCAGTGAAGGAACTAAGTACCAATTCTCCTCAGGAACTAAGTACCAATTCATCTTGAGAACAGTTGATGAGGACAGAGAGTCCTTTAGTTTTCAAAAAGCTGGAGTAACTCAGCGGGACAGGCAGCATCTCTGGAGAGAAGGAATGGGTGACGTTTCGGGATGAGACCCTTCTAACTTTAGTTTAGTTTAGAAACGCAGTGTGGGAATAGGCCATCCGGCTCACCGAGTGCATGCCAACCAGCAATCCCAAAACACTAGCACTATCCTACACGCACTAGAGACAATTTACAATTTTACAGAAGCCAATGAACCTACAAACCTGTCTGTACGTCTTTGGAGTGTGGGAGGAAACCGGAGCACCCGGATAATGCCGTTTGTTTGTATACATGTACTACCTGTGACCACGTGGGTTTTCGCCAGGTGCTCTGGTTCCTCCCACATCCTAAAACATGCAGGTTTGTAGATTAACTGGCTTCTGTAAATTGTCCCGACTGTGTGTAGGATAGTGTTAGTGTGCGGGGATCGCTGGTCGGCGTGGACTCAGTGGGCCGAAGGGCCTGTTTCCGTGCTGTATCTCCAAACTGAACTAACCTGAACAGAGAACACAACAGTCTGAAGAAGGATCTCGACCTGAAACGTCACCTATCCATGTTCTCCAGAGATGCTGCCTGACCCGTTGAGTTACTCCAGCACTCTGTGAAACGTCACCTATCCATGTTGTCCAGAGATGCTGCCTGTCCCGCTGAGTTACTCCAGCACTCTGTGAAACGTCACCTATCCATGTTCTCCAGAGATGCTGCCTGTCCCGCTGAGTTACTCCAGCACTCTGAAACGTCACCTATCCATGTTCTCCAGAGATGCTGCCTGTCCCGCTGAGTTACTCCAGCACTCTGAAACGTCACCTATCCATGTTCTCCAGAGATGTTGCCTACTCCAGCACTCTGTGGCTATCTGGAGCATAAGTATTTTTAGCAAGTGTATTTTTCCACTTCCTAATCATTTAATCTCAGTAAACCAGCCTCATCAATTATTCCACTGATTAATGTTATCGTTAAATCAGCCTGCCTTTGGGCTTTCAGTCTGCAGCTGATTGTGTCGTTACTTGGACTAAGACATACTGATTTACATCATTACCACACACAGAAAGGTCAACACAGCTCCCATTCCCCTTCCTAGACTTTACAAATGTACATTTGACCCAGATTCGATTTATTAAATCTTCAGATCCATATTTTGCCCAGTGTCCGTCTTTAACAACGATATCCATGAGGGAGCAGCCATAGCTCGCAGTGATGTTATTTGAATGTATCACAGTAATAAAAGCAGGAAATGCAGGATCGAATGCGGCACGGTGGCGCAGCGGTAGAGTTGCTGCCTTACAGCGAATGCAGCGCCGGAGACCCGGGTTACATCCCGTCTATGGGTGCTGTCTGTACGGGGTTTGTACGTTCACCCCGTGACCTGCGTGGGTTTTCTCTCTCCGCCCACACTCCAAAGACGTGCAGGTTTGTAGGCTAATTGGCTTGGTGTAAATGTAAATTGTCGCTCGTGTGTGTAGGATAGTGTTAGTGTGCGGGGATCGCTGGTCGGCGTGGACTCGGTGGGCCGAAGGGCCTGTTTCCGAGCTGTATCTCTAAACTAAACCGTAAAAGCCTTCGCTAGAACTGAGGAACACTTTAAAAAGGTGTTTTTTAAAAAAGATACAGAGAAAGTGAAAGGAGGAGCAGACTAAAATAAAGAGAATATGCTATCAGACTATTGGAAGCTCCTACCCTATGCTAGGGCATAGCCTTGATCTTCCAACCTACATCATTGCAGATATTGGACTTTTTCTCTGGAACTGTAACATTACAACCTGCAACACTGCATTCTGCACTCTGGTATTTTCTCTTTGCACTACCTGTTGGACTGGGTGGCACCGTGGCACAGAGGTAGACCTGCTCTCTCACAGCACTAGAGACCAGCGGGTTCGATCCTGACCTCGGGTGCTGTCTGTACGGAGTTTGCATGTTCTCCCTGTGACCACGTGGGTTTTCTCCGGGTGCTCCGGTTTCCTCCCACACTCCAAAGACATGCGGGCTTGTAGGTTTATTAGCTGCTGTAAATTGTTCCTAGTGGGTCGGATAGAACTAGTTCATTGTTGATCATTGGTCGGCATGGACTCGAAGGGCCTGTTTCCACGCTGTGTCACTAAACTGAACTAACCTAAAAACTAAACTAATAGAAACAAGGAATTGCAGACGCTGACTTACACCAAAGATAGACACAAAATACTGGAGTAACCCTGGGTCAGGCAGCATCTCTGGAGAACATGGACAGGTGACGTTTCGGGTCTGAAGAAGGGTCCAGACGCAAAACGTCACCTATCCATGTTCTCCACAGATGCTGCCTGACCCGCTGAGTTACTCCAGCTTCTTGTGCCTATCTTGGGGGAAGTGTTGGTGTCAGAGAGAGTGTGGACCTGCTGGGGATACCTAGCTGAACAAACCTGCAGCAAAACTGTAATGGGATTGGCTTTGTTTTTTCAGCTTCATGTGGACTTATTCTTCTGTTGGAATGTGTTTACAAAATTAAATAAACTGTTTGCTCAGTCCTTGTTAATCTGCAGCCAATTTAAACTCCTGATAGATTAAGTATTTAGGCTTAATCGCTGATGTTCGGCAAGTCGGATGTTTCTTTTAACGGTTAAAGAGCAGTTTAAACACATCATCGACGGAGGGTGATTTTGTGGAAATTTATCATCAGGGTAAATAGGAGACAGCACAGGAACAGGCCCTTCGGCCCACTATGTCCGTGCCGAGTATAATGCCGGGATAGGGGGTTTAGTTTAGTTTACAGATACAGCATGGAAACAGGCCCTTATAAACTTATGAATTTATATGCGCAGAGCTTCAGATGGGTATTGATCAAAATTTGATTGACTGCCTCTTGAGGAGAGATGACCCTCGGACTATCTTTGATCGCACTTTACTGGCTTTATCTTGCACTAAACGTTATTCACTTTCATGTATCTGTACACTGCAAATGGCTCGTTTGAAATCATGTCTTTTCTTTCCGCTGACTGGATAGTACGCAACAAAGGCTTTTCACTGTACCTCAGTACACGTGACAATAAACTCAACTAAACAACAGGTGAATAAAGAGAAAAAAGAAGGGTCTCTACCTGAAATGTCACCTATCCATGTTCTCCAGAGATGCTGCCTGACCCGCTGAGTTACTCCAGCACTCTGTGAAATGTCACCTATCCATGTTCTCCAGAGATGCTGCCTGACCCGCTGAGTTACTCCAGCACTCTGTGAAATGTCACCTATCCATGTTCTCCAGAGATACTGCCTGACCTGCTGAGTTACTCCAGCACTCTGTGTCTTCTTTTGTAGACCAGCATCTGCGGTTCTTTGTGTCGGGATTGCTGGTGAAATCTCCTCCCTCCGTTACCAGTATTTCTAGAATTAGGAGATGACTCCTAATGTATTAAAATAAAGTGAAACAATGCAGAATGTTATTACCATCGATGATTTTCCCTGAGTTTTCACTCAGACCCATATCTTGAAGATTAGTCTGAAGAAAGGTCACGACTGGAAACATCGCCTATCCATTCTCTCCACAGATCACGAGGAGAACACTAAACTCACGAGGGGAATAGATGGGTGACGTGCCGAGACTTTCACCGAATCAAGAACCGGAGGACTTGGTGTAAAAGGTTCCTATTAAATCTTTCCCCCCCTCACCTTAAACCTCAGTCCTCTGGTTCTTCCCCCCCCCCCCCCCCCCCCACTTACCCTGTGTAAAAGACTTAAGGGCATAAGGAATAGCAATAGAATTAGGCCATTCGGCCCATCAAGTCTACTCCGCCATTCAATCATGGCTGATCTATCTCTCCCTCCTAACCCCATTCTCCTGCCTTCTCCCCATAACCTCTGACACCCGCACTAATCAAGAATCTATCTATCTCCGCCTTACAAATATCCACTGACTTGTGGCCTCCACAGCCGTCTGTGGCAAAGAATTCCTCAGATTCACCACCCTCTGACTAAAGAAATTTCTCCCCATTTCCTTTCTAAAAGAACGTCCTTTAATCCTGAGGCTGTGCCCTCTGGTCCTAGACTCTCCCACTAGTGGAAACATCCTCTCCACATCCAAGCTGTCCAAGCCTTTCACTGTTCTGTGTGTTTCAATGAGAATACCTTATCTACTCCCATCATGGCGGGTACTCATGCTTGATATTTTGAAAGTAGAAAATTAAGGTCTGTACTCACACAGATCCATGGGTGTGTCTGGTGACCAGTGGGGTGGGCGGAGATTGTTTGCAGAGTTGGGTGTATCTAGGGTTGCCAACTGCCCCTGTATTAGTCGGGACATCCTGTATTTTGGGCTAAATTGGTTTGTCCCGTACGGGACCGCCCATGTCTCGTATTAGCGATCCGGGGGCCGAGAGGCGGGTTGCTACGGAAGCACCGTTAGGCAAACACACTCCGTTAGCCTACACTGTCAGCCGGGACAGTATTTGGGAGTGAGAAAGTTGGCACCCATATGTTTATCTGGACTTCAGGGCTTGTCAGATCAATAAATGCAATCATTTACCTTCAGTCACAATTTCACAGTAAGTTTCAAAATGCAGCTTCCATTCTCCCTCTGAAAGTCAGGCAGTTCCACTGCCCGTCCTGGCTCCTGATCCACTAACCTCTGCACGGTGGCGCAGCGGGTAGTGCTGCTGCCTCACAGAGCCGGAGACCCGGGTTCCATCCCGACCTCGGCCGCTGTCTGTGTGGAGGTTGCTTCGATAAAATTGCCCCTGATGTGCGGGGAGTGGATGAGAAAGTGGGATAACATAGAACAGGGCCGGAGTCCTGGGTTCCATCCTCTACGGAGTTTGCATGCTCCTCCTGTGACCGCGTGGGTTTCCTCCGGGTGCTCCGGTTTCCTCCCACATCCCAAAGACGTGCAGGTTTGTTGGTTAACTGGCTGTCTGTAAATTGCCCCCTAGTGTGCAGGGAGTGGATGCAAAAGTGAGTGTGAACAGGTGATCGATGGTCGGTGTGGACTCGATGGGCTGAATAGACAATAGACAATAGACAATAGGTGCAGGAGGAGGCCATTCGGCCCTTTGAGCCAGCACCGCCATTCAATGTGATCATGGCTGATCATTCTCAATCAGTACCCCGTTCCTGCCTTCTCCCCATACCCCCTGACTCCGCTATCCTTAAGAACTCTATCCAGCTCTCTCTTGAATGCATTCAGAGAATTGGCCTCCACTGCCTTCTGAGGCAGAGAATTCCACAGATTCACAACTCTCTGACTGAAAAAGTTTTTCCTCATCTCAGTTCTAAATGGCCTACCCCTTATTCTTAAACTGTGGCCCCTGGTTCTGGACTCCCCCAACATTGGGAACATGTTTCCTGCCTCTAACATGGCCCCTTAATAATCTTATACGTTTCGATAAGATCTCCTCTCATCCTTCTAAATTCCAGTGTATATCAGCCTAGTCGCTCCAGTCTTTCAACATACGATAGTCCCGCCATTCCGGGAATTAACCTAGAAGGGCCTGTTTCCATGCTGCACCTGTCCATCAATCAAGCCATCACACTACCGTGCTGTTAAAGCCAGTCTTCATAGAGTCACACAGCACAAAAACAGGACCTTCAGCCCAACTTGCCCATGCCGACCCTCATGCCCCATCTACACAAGTCTCACCTGCCTGCATTTGGCCCGTATCCCTCTGAACCTGCCCTTTCCATGTACCTGTCCAAATGTATTTTAAATGTTGTTATAACAATTCTGTGTGCGTTCAGTGCCAGTCACCACATGGATCAATTGGTTGAAAGTCTGGAGATTTCTCTAACATTTTTCACAACTTTGGACATGAATCATGCAAGATGGCTCTGGAAACATGGCGACACTTGTGTGACAATAGACAATAGACAATAGGTGCAGGAGTAGGCCATTCAGCCCTTCGAGCCAGCACCGCCATTCAATGCGATCATGGCTGATCACTCTCAATCAGTACCCCGTTCCTGCCTTCTCCCCATACCCCCTCACTCCGCTATCCTTAAGAGCTCTATCCAGCTCTCTCTTGAAAGCATCCAATGAACTGGCCTCCACTGCCTTCTGAGGCAGAGAATTCCACACCTTCACCACTCTCTGACTGAAAAAGTTCTTCCTCATCTCCGTTCTAAATGGCCTACCCCTTATTCTTAAACTGTGGCCCCTTGTTCTGGACTCCCCCAACATTGGGAACATGTTTCCTGCCTCTAATGTGTCCAATCCCCTAATTATCTTATATGTTTCAATAAGATCCCCCCTCATCCTTCTAAATTCCAGTGTATACAAGCCCAATCGCTCCAGCCTTTCAACATACGACAGTCCCGCCATTCCGGGAATTAACCTAGTGAACCTACGCTGCACGCCCTCCATAGCAAGAATATCCTTCCTCAAATTTGGAGACCAAAACTGCACACAGTACTCCAGGTGCGGTCTCACCAGGGCCCGGTACAACTGTAGAAGGACCTCTTTGCTCCTATACTCAACTCCTCTTGTTATGAAGGCCAACATTCCATTGGCTTTCTTCACTGCCTGCTGTACCTGCATGCTTCCTTTCATTGACCGATGCACTAGGACACCCAGATCTCGTTGAACATCCCCTCTTCCTAACTTGACACCATTCAGATAATAATCTGCCTTTCTATTCTTACTTCCAAAGTGAATAACCTCACACTTATCTACATTAAACTGCATCTGCCATGTATCCGCCCACTCACACAACCTGTCCAAGTCACCCTGCAGCCTTATTGCATCTTCCTCACAATTCACACTACCCCCCAGCTTAGTATCATCTGCAAATTTGCTAATGGTACTTTTAATCCCTTCGTCTAAGTCATTAATGTATATCGTAAATAGCTGGGGTCCCAGCACCGAACCTTGCGGTACCCCACTGGTCACTGCCTGCCATTCCGAAAGGGACCCATTTATCCCCACTCTTTGCTTTCTGTCTGTCAACCAATTTTCTATCCAAGTCAGTACCCTACCCCCAATACCATGCGCTCTAATTTTGCCCACTAATCTCCTATGTGGGACCTTGTCGAAGGCTTTCTGAAAGTCGAGGTACACCACATCCACTGACTCTCCCCTGTCAATTTTCCTAGTTACATCCTCAAAAAATTCCAGTAGATTTGTCAAGCATGATTTCCCCTTCGTAAATCCATGCTGACTCGGAATGATCCTGTTACTGCTATCCAAATGCTCAGCAATTTCGTCTTTTATAATTGACTCCAGCATCTTCCCCACCACTGATGTCAGACTAACTGGTCTATAATTACCCGTTTTCTCTCTCCCTCCTTTCTTAAAAAGTGGGATAACATTTGCTATCCTCCAATCCACAGGAACTGATCCTGAATCTATAGAACATTGAAAAATGATCTCCAATGCTTCCACTATTTCTAGAGCCACCTCCTTAAGTACCCTGGGATGCAGACCATCAGGCCCTGGGGATTTATCAGCCTTCAGTCCCATCAGTCTACCCAAAACCATTTCCTGCCTAATGTGGATTTCCTTCAGTTCCTCCATCACCCTAGGTTCACCCTAGGTGCTGCCTCAGTGTCATCTACTAGTCTCAAGAAGGGTCTCGACCCGAAACGTCTCTCCAGAGATGCTGCCTGTCGCTCTGAGTTACTCCAGCGTTTTGTGTCTGTCCATCTGCACTTCCTTCCTAGGCACCAGACTGTTAGCTTGTGCCTTTGACTCAGTTCCAGGGAGTCGAGCGCAGAATCCGGCCTGGTCCCCCAGCGCCTTTTAGCTGTGATGTTAAACCAAGGTCGTTGTAAAAATGATTAGCAGCAACTTCCATTTGTAGAGGACACTGAATGTGTCAGGAATGTCCAAAGGCACTTCACGCGATTGCTCCCTCTGTATAAATAACGTTGAGTGTCTTTAAATGTTTCCGCTCGAGAGAAAGTTGTGGTTGTGTCCAGGAAAGTGTTAAGGTGAATCTCCATGTGCCTGTAACTCTCAGCAGCTGCAGCTTAATATAAATGTCAAGGAAATCCCGCAAAGCATTTTGACCCTTACGATAGGATCACGTTCCATTTGTGTTTCACACAGGCCTGCAAATCTAGACTCTAATTGAGCTGACAGATCTCTGTGGCATATTTGATTGCAGTCCTGTAACCTTTCACATGGCCCTTTGTTGCGTTGTTCCTCTCTGTGCTCCAGGAGTGGATGGGAAGGGGCTGGGTCACTGACCTTGAGCTAATAGTGGATGTCCGGTCCCACCACCCTCAACCTGTCCTTGCTGTCCGCCAGTCAGCCTCCTGTACAGAGCAAGCCTCAATCCCACCCCCACCGAAGACAGCTCTCGACCCGAAACGCCGCCCATTCCTTCTCTCCAGAGATGCCGCCTGTCCCGCTGAGTTACTCCAGCATTTTGTGTCTATCTCCCATCCCCACTCAATAGACAATAGACAATAGGTGCAGGAGGCGGCCATTCGGCCCTTCGAGCCAGCACCGCCATTCAATGTGATCATGGCTGATCATTCTCAATCAGTACCCCGTTCCTGCCTTCTCCCCATACCCCCTGACTCCGCTATCCTTAAGAGCTCTATCCAGCTCTCTCTTGAATGCATTCAGAGAATTGGCCTCCACTGCCTTCTGAGGCAGAGAATTCCACAGATTTACAACTCTCTGACTGAAAAAGTTTTTCCTCACCTCAGTTCTAAATGGCCTACCCCTTATTCTTAAACTGTGGCCCCTTGTTCTGGACTCCCCAACACTGGGAACATGTTTCCTGCCTCTAACGTGTCCAACCCCTTAATAATCTCTCTTTCCCTCTTTCACTGGGAAAAACCTTCCGTGAGCACACCAACTGAAACGCTTCAAAAGTGCCGATACTCATGTACCGGATAAATAAAAAATGGCTCATTTGCACTCAGCAAGATTAGTTTGTGTCTATCTTCGGTGTAGACCAGCATCTGCAGTTCCTTCCTACACATGTTGCCCGCTCCACTGTGAAACCTCCTCAAGGTATGCCTACTTTGAAGAAGTTCTCCTCCTCTCTCCGACGAGAGTTCTGCAAAACTTGAAGGCGGCGCGGTGACGCAGTGGTAGAGTTGCTGCCTTACAGCGAATGCAGCGCCGGAGACTCAGGTTCGATCCTGACTACGGGCGCCGTCTGTACGGAGTTTGTACGTTCTCCCCGTGACCTGCGTGGGTTTTCTCCGAGATCTTCGGTTTCCTCCCACACTCCAAAGACGTACAGGTTTGTAGGTTAATTGGCTGGGCAAATGTGAAAATTGTCCCTAGTGGGTGTAGGATAGTGTTAATGTACGGGGATCGCTGGGCGGCGCGGACCCGGTGGGCCGAAGGGCATGTTTCTGCGCTGTATCTCTAAATCTAAATCTAAAAACCTTCTCTTGTAATCTCTCTGCGTCTCTCATCGTCCACATCTCTCGTTTCCCTAATCACAAACCAGTCTGAAGAAGGGTCTCGACCCGAAACATCACTCATTCCTCTCCAGTGATGCTGCCTGTCCCGCTGAGTTACTCCAGCTTTTTGTGTCTACCTTCCGTTTAAACCAGCATCTGCAGTTCCTTCCTACACATTAGTTTAGTTTAGTTTAGAGATACAGCGCAGAAACAGGCCCTTCGACCAGCGATTCCCGCACATGATCACTATTCTGTTATTCTGTTGTGCTGCTGCCAGTAAGAAATTCATTGTTCTATCTGGGACAATAAACCATTCTTGACTCCAATACACACTAGGGACAATTTTACATTTACACCGAGCCAGTTAACCTACAAACCTGTCCGTCTTTAGAGTGTGGGAGGAAACCGAAGATCTCGGAGAAAACCAATGCAGTCACGGGGAGAACGTACAAACTCTGTACAGGCAGTCGGGATCAAATTTAATTTCTAATTTCTAATATCCGTAGCATTTTATTTTTCTGCAAAGGAAGCGTTGTGTTTTCGGTTTGACCATTATTAAATTCAGACCATTTATATCTAATTAGAGAGCTTTAACATAGATAATATATCGTCTCACCAGGTCTGCTCTGATGTAAGACAAGCTCAATTAGTGCGAGTTCAGATGAAATGCCATCAGCTCTCATCATTAACATGACTTCCCAGATCAGCGCGCTGTAGCATCCTTAGCTCAATGTCATTCCCCTGACTCTGCCAACCCTGTTTCTGTTCAGTCTGATGAAGGGTCCTGACCCGAAACGTCGCCTGTCCATTCCCTGCACGGATGTCGCCTGATCCATTGAGTTCCTCCGGCACTATCCTCGAACTACCTCGTTGGTGACCTACTATCTACCTCATTCTCATCGACCTCAGAAAAGCCACCAGCATCCACAAAGACTCTTCACACCCCTGCGACAGTCTGTTCGAACCTCTACCATCGGGCAGACGATACAAGGCCTTCTACGCCCGCACCTCCAGACTCAGGAACAGCTTCATCCCCAGGGCCATAGCTGCTATGAACCGGTCCTGCTGAGCCGGATGGTCACATCGCACAGTGAACCGGCACAGATCTACTTGCACTTTATTCTGTTTTAAAACTGTTTCTAATTTGTTTCATTTGGTTGTTTAAATTAATACTGACTAGCTAATTAATTTATTGCATCGTATGGGAGGGGCATTCCCAATCTCGTCTTACCCTGTACAATGACAATAAAGATATATTGTGACCCTCGGACTACCTTTGAGCGGTCTTTGCTGGCTTTACCTTGCACTAAACGTTAATCCCTTATCATGTATCTGTCCGCTGCTGTTGGCTCGATTGTAATCATGTATTGTCTTTCCGCTGACTGGATAGAACTCAACAAAAGCTTTTCACTGTACCCCAGTACACATGATAAATTGTTCAACTGTTCAACTGCTAAAGTTTAGTTTAGTTTAGTTTAGTTTAGTTTAGAGATACAGCGCGGAAACAGGCCCTTCAGCCCAACTTGCCCACGCCGACCTGCATGCCCCATCTACACTTGTCCCACCTGCCTACGTTTGGCCCATATCCTTCTAAGCCTATCCTATCCATGCACCTATCTAAATTTTCTTAAAACTTGCGATAGTCCCAGCCTCAACTACCTCCTCCTGCAGTTCATTCCATGCACCCACCGCCCTTCATGTGAAAAAGTTACCCCTCAGGTTCCTATTAAATCTTTCCCTCTTCACCTTAAACCTATGTCCCCTGGTTCTCGATTCCCCTACTCACTGCGTCTACCCAATCTATTCCTCTCCTGATTTTGTAATCCTCTGTAAGATCAGATCCCTTGGTTTAGTGGATGTTGAGTGTGAGGTTGTTGTTCTGACACCTGTGACCCAGGTGTTCAAAGTCTCTCCTGTACTCTGACTAATCACCACCAACAACAGCAATGTTGGGGTGAGGTTTCACATCAGCTTCCTACCCGAGGTCAATTCAGAGGCAGAATATTATCCAGTGTTCCTTTATACGACTTATGAGAAACCCATTCTTCCTGTGTTCAAAACCACACCCGCCTGTACTTGTTCAGCTCCAGCTCCACCACCAATATTCCAGCACCTTGCCTCCAGAGCCTTCAAGATTTCAAGATTCAATTTATTGTCACGTGTATCAATTAAGGTACAGTGAAATTTGAGTTGCCATTACTAAGTGAAAAGCAACAAGACACACAGCCACATGAAATAAAATGTAATACAAATATCCACCACAGCGGGCTCCACATTCCTCACTGTGATGGAAGGTAATAAAGTTCAATCATCTTCCTCTTTGTTCACCCGCGGTCGGGGCTGTTGAACCGTCCGCAGTCGCCGCTGCCAACCGTCTGAAGCACTTGCGTCGGGGCGATCGAAACTCCCGAGGTGGGACGGTTGAAAAACTCTCCGCTGCGTGGAGCTCTGGAGTCGGCCTCTTCTTACCAGAGACCGCGGGTTTCACAACGTTAGAGTCCTCAGGCCCCGCGGTTGGAGCTCTCCACAGTCCATCCTCGGCAAAGGATTGCAGCTCCGCGATGCTAAAGTTCGTGCCGCGCCCGTGGCATGAAGCACCGGGCCGGTCTCCAGGAAAGGCCACCAACTCCTCGATGTTAGGCCGCAGTGGGGACGGTGATACGATATGGAGAAAAATCGCACCAAAAAGTTTCCCCCAACTCCCTCCAACCCCCAAATAAAAAACCCACAGAGTGCTGGAGTAACTCAGCAGGTCAGGCAGCATCTGTGGAGAACATGGATAGGTGACGTTTCACAGAGTGCTGGAGTAACTGGTGGAAACATCCTCTCCACATCCACTCTATCCAGGCCGCTCACTATTCTGTAAGTTTCAATGAGGTCCCCCCTCATTCTTCTAAACTCCAGCGAGTGCAGGCCCAGTGCCCACAAACGCTCATCGTAGGTTAACCCACTCATTCCTGGGATCGTTCTTGTAAACCTCCTCTGGACCCTCTCCAGAGCCAGCACATCCTTCCTCAGATATGGGGCCCACAATTGCTCACAATATTCCAAATGTGGTCTGACCAGCGCCTTGTACAGCCTCAGCATTACCACTCTGTTTTTGTATTCTAGCCCTCTTGAAATAAATTGCTTTCTTTACCACCGATTCGACTTGCAGATTAACTTTGTGGGAATCCTGCACCAGCTCATAAGTCCCTTTGCGCCTCCGTTTTCTGGATTCTCTCCCCATCTAGAAAATAGTCTACGCCTTTATTCCTACGACCTAAATGCATGACATCCCTGTTTTTGTATTTCTAACATTTCCATTGCAACATTGCCCACTGTTGTTTCCGTTTGGGATGTGTGAGTTCAGAATGAGTCAGGAACTGAAGCTGGAGCATCTGGTCTCTGTTTAAGTATTAGCAGCATTGGATCGATGCTGAACTAACCATTTATTTCACGTTAATAATCGGGGCAGTACATTAAAGCCATGTCCAAACAGATTTGGCCTGACTCCGAGCGTGTCTGCCTAATTATTTAATCTATACTCAGTAAGTAAGTCTTCAGCCTGCACCTGACCAGTGTCCTAATCAAGCAGACCACAGCGTTGCCAGCAGGATTATGAACTTCACGTTTACACTGAGGTAACATTGGCCTCACTTGCACTTGGCACAGGTTCACACATCGGCTGTCAACAGAGACAAGGAACACAGAACAGTACTGCACAGGAACAGGCCCTTCGGCCCACAACGTCCGTGCAAGATTAACATGATGCCAAGTTATACCGATCCCCTCTGCCCGCACGTGATCCATATCCCTCCGTTCGCTGCACACACATGTGCCTGTCTAAACGCCTCTTAAACACCACTATCGTATCTGCCGCCACCATCTTTTGCTCCACAAATCTGCTTTAAACTTTTCACCCTTTTCCAGATTCAGGGGCAGTTTCTTCCCGGCTGTTATCAGGCAACTGAACCGTCCTCTCACCAACTAGAGTACAGAGAAGGTTCACTAGATTGATCCCTGGGATGGCGGGACTTTCATATGAAGAAAGACTGGATAGACTAGGCTTGTACTCGCTGGAATTTAGAAGACTGAGGGGGGATCTTATAGAAACATATAAAATTCTTAAGGGGTTGGAGAGGCTAGATGCGGGAAGATTGTTCCCGATGTTGGGGGAGTCCAGAACCAGGGGTCACAGCTTAAGGATAAGGGGGAAGTCTTTTAGGACCGAGATGAGAAAACATTTCTTCACACAGAGAGTGGTGAGTCTGTGGAATTCTCTGCCACAGAAGGTAGTTGAGGCCAGTTCATTGGCTATATTTAAGAGGGAGTTAGATGTGGCCCTTTTTGCTAAAGGGATCAGGGGGTATGGAGAGAAGGCAGGTACAGGCTACTGAGCTGGATGATCAGTCATGATCATATTGAATGGCGGTGCAGGCTCGAAGGGCCGAATGGCCTACTCCTGCACCTATTTTCTATGTTTCTATGGTCCTGACCTCCCATCTACATCATTGGAGACCCTCGGACTATCTTTAATCGGTCTTTACTGCACTAAACGTTATTCCCTTTATCCTGTAACTGTACCACTGCGGGCGACTTGATTGTAATCAGGTATAGTCTTTCTGCTAACTGGATAGCACGCAACAAAAAAGCTTTTCACGGTACCTCAGTACATGTGACAATCTACTAAACTTTAAACTCAAAGGTATTTATTCACCATGCTCGGCACGGTGGCGCAGCGGTAGAGTTGCTGCCTTACAGCGAATGCAGCGCCGGAGATTCAGATTCGATCCTGACTACAGGCACCATCTGTACGGAGTTTGTACGTTCTCCCCGTGACCTGCGTGGGTTTTCTACGAGATCTTCGGTTTCCTCCCACACTCCAAAGACGTACAGGTATGTAGGTTAATTGGCTGGGCAAATGTAAATATTGTCCCAAGTTTTTGTAGGATAGTGTTAATGTGCGGGGATCGCTGGCGGCGCGGACCCGGTGGGCCGAAGGGCCTGTTTCCGCACTGTATCTCTAAATCTAAATCTAAAAAAAATGCTGGAGTAACTCAGCAGGTCAGGCAGCATCTCAGGAGAGAAGGAATGGGTGACCCATTCCCTCTCTCCTGAGATGCTGCCTGACCTGCTGAGTTACTCCAGCAATTTGTGAATAAATACCTTCGATTTGTACCAGCATCTGCAGTTATTTTCTTAAACTTTAAACTCGAGAGCTTTCATCTTCAATGCTGTGCCCGGTAGTCTTTGACATTTCCACCCTGGGACAAAGATTCTGACTTCTCCCTGGAAGTCCACCTGGAAATGTGGTGCCCAGGCCGGGTGAGGCGGCCGATCTCGACCTCATTGGGACTTCTGTGGCCGATCGGCGACTGGAATCTTCCCCCTGTGGCCCGGGTTCTGCCAGCAGCTCTGCTCCCATAATCGACTTCCGAGGCCGACTTTGCGGGCCGGTATCTTCCCCCCCCCCCCCCCCCCCCCCACCCCCCCTAGGCGGAACGTTCCAGTACCGTTGGAACGGACTCCTCTTGAAGGCCGTGACCTCTGTTGGCCCGGCAAAACGTAGACCATTCCTTCTAAACAGAGATGCTGCCTGACCCGCTGAGTTACTCCAGCACTCTGTGAAACGTCACCTATCCATGATCTCCACAGATGCTGCCCGACCCGCTGAGTTACTCCAGCACTCTGTGAAACGTCACCTATCCATGTTCTCCACAGATGCTGCCTGACCCGCTGAGTTACTCCAGCACTCTGTGAAACGTCACCTATCCATGTTCTCCACAGATGCTGCCTGACCCGCTGAGTTACTCCAGCACTCTGTGAAACGTCAGGATGATTCTGCCTTCTTGTTCATGCCACCAAAGTGGATAACCTCATATTTATCCACATCATGCTGCATCTGCCATGCATCCGCCCACTCACCCAACCTGTCCAAGTCACCCTGCAGCCTCATAGCATCCTCCTCGCAGCTCACACTGCCACCCAGCTTTGTGTCATCCGCAAACTAAGAGATGTTACATTTAATTCCCTCGTCAAAATCGTTAACATGTGTTCCACATTGCCACATTGCCCTCAGCCAACAATGAACCAACCTTCGCCTAGCGGAATCAAGCGATATGGGGAGAAGGCAGGCACGGGTTATTGATTGTGAATGATCAGCCATGATCACAATGAATGACGGTGCTGGCTCGAAGGGCCAAATGGCCTCCTCCTGCACCTATTTTCTTTGTTTCCATGAGAAGTGAGTAATTTCTTACTGGGCAGAGCGTGGTTCGAGTATTGAGCATGTGAGCGCTGGATGTGGTTGGGGCTGACAGCTCAGTTGTTTTCAGAAGGAAACCAGACAAGAACATCAGTGAGAAAGGGGAAGTAGACTTTCCACTGGTGGGAGAGCCTTGGACCAGAGGTCACAGCCTCAGAATTAAAGGAAGTCCTTTTAGGAAGGAGATGAGGAGAAATTTATTTCATCAGAGGGTGGGGAATCTGTGGGATTCTTTGCCACAGACGGCTGTGGAGGCCACGTCAGTGGATATTTTTAAGGCGCAGATAGATATATTCTTGATTAGTGCTGGCGTCAGGGGTTACGGGGAGAAGGTAGGAGAATGGGGTTAGGGGGGAGAGATAGATCAGCCATGATTGAATGGCGGAGTGGGGTTGATGGGCCGAATGGCCTAATTCTTCTCCTATCACCTGTGATCTTAGGATCTAAGTGCTGCAGACTTCTATAGTGTCGTCAGAACATGGAACACGGAACATAGAACACCGAATATCCAACCTCAACATGGAACATGCAACATGGAACATGCAACATAGAATATGGAACACCAATCATGGAACACGAACACTGAACATGGAACATTTGCAGGGAATGGAGGGATGTGGATCACGTGCGGGCAGTGGAGATTAGTTTAACGTGGTGTGGTGTTCAGCACGGATATTGTTGGCCGAAGGGCCGGTCCTGTGCTGTACTGTCCTGTGTTCTAATGCACACAGATGCCCATGAAGCACTTCTGTTTCAGGCTGGAAGCGCAGTCTGGCACGGTGTGTGTTTACGCAGCTGCTCGTGATGGTTGTTTATGTTCCTGGTGAATGGTTCAGCTGCTTCACTCTGGTGAGGATAACTCCACTGACTGGCGTATAAAGGCTGTGGTGCACAACAAATAAAAATGCTCAAAGAAATACCTTCACGATAAAGACCCAAAGCAAATCTGAAGCAAGGCTTGCATATTGACAGCATTGTTTTGCATTGCCCTCAGAGCCAGGCGGCACAGTGCCAGAGGTCAGGATCTCTGGCGCTGTGAGGCAGCAGCTCTACCCGCTGCGCCACCGTGCCGCACTTTAAGTTCCCACAGACAGCCACGTGACAATGGCCAGACACATCCACAGGTGCAGAGTGGCGAACACACTGACTGGTTGCATCGTGGCCTGGTTCACTAACTCTAACGCCCAGGGATGGCCGCGTGGGCTTTCTCCGGGCGCCCCAGTTTCCTCCCACATTCCAAAGACGTACAGGTTGGTAGGTTCATTGGCTTCGGTAATAATTGTAAATTGTCCCCAGTGTGTGTAGGATAGTGCGGGTGTACAGGGCGATCGCTGGTCGGCACGGACTCGGTGGGCCGAAGGGCCTGTTTCCGCACTGTACCTCTAATGTCTAAAGTCTAAAGACAGGGACAAAGTCACAACTTTAGAGCATAACGTCTTCAGCAAACGTGTGGGGCCAAGGGGAGGGGGAGGGGAGGAGGGGGAGGGGGAGGGGGACGGGGAGGGGAGAGGGGGGAGAGGGGGTAGGGGGAGGGGGACGGGGAGGGGGAGGGGGACGGGGAGGGGAGGAGGGGGAGGGGGGCGGGGAGGGGGGAGGGGGGTAGGGGGAGGGGGAGGGGCACGGGGAGGGGGAGGGGAGGAGGGGGAGGGGGGCGGGGAGGAGGGGGAGGGGGGCGGGGAGGGGAGAGGGGGGAGGGGGGTAGGGGGGGTAGGGGGAGGGGGCGGGGAGAGGGAGGGGGCGGGGAGGGAGAGATGGGGGAGGGGGATGGGGAGAGAGAGGGGGTGAGGGAAGGGGAGGGCGAGGTGGATGGGGAGGGGGAGGGGGTGGGGGTGGGGGTGGGGGTTAGGGAGGGGGAGCGCTAGGTGGATGGGGAGGGGGAGGGGGTGGGAGAGAGGGAGGGGATGGGGGTGAGGGAGGGGGAGGGCGAGGTGGATGGTGAGGAGGAGGGGGTGATGGGAAGGGGAGAAGGAGGGGGAGGATGGGGAGGGGGAGGGGGAGGGGGAGGGGGAGGGGGAGGGGGAGGGGGAGGGCGAGGTGGATGGGGAGGGGGGAGGGGGAGGGGGTGATGGGGAGGGGGAGAGGGAGGGGGAGGGGGATGGGGGTGCTAATGGTGTTGTGGGAGGGGAGGGGGGGTTAGAGTCAGCAATGAATCAACTTTGATTAATTGAGTCCAGAACGTTCAGTTTCATTTTACCGAGGTACAGTGAAAAGCTTCCAGTCAGCGGAAAGACAATACACGATTACAATCGAGCCGTCCACAGTGTACAGATACATGATAAGGGAATAATGTTTAGTGCAAGATAAAGTCCAGCAAAGTCCGGTCAAGGATAGTCCGAGGGTCACCGATGAGGTGGATAGTAGTTCAGCACTGCTCTCTGGTTGTGATAGGATGGTTCAGTTGCCTGATAACAGCCAGGAAGAAACTGTCCCTGAATCTGGAGGTGTGCGTTTTCACACTTGTGTACCTCTTGCCCGATGGGAGAGGGGAGAAGAGGGAGCTGTACAACTCTTCACCCTTGTGTCGTGGGGTAAATTGAGACTGAACTCCTCCCTCTACCCCTAACCCTGCCCCCCCCCCTCCCACTCCCCCTCCCCCCCCCCCCCCTCTCCCCACCCCCACACTTTCCACTTGTCACTTTAATTTCATGTTTCATGTATTTCGTGTTTTTATGACTGTTGACTGATCAATTTCCCTCCTGGGACAAATAAAGTTCTATCGTGTCGTATCGTATCAAGTGGCCCAGGTGCGACCGGTCCTTGATGATGCTGCTGGCCTTGCCGAGGCAGTGTGAGGTGTAGATGGAGCCGATGGAAGGGAGGTTGCTTTGTGTGACGGTCTGGGCTGCTGGCCTTGCCGAGGCAGCGTGAGGTAGGGTTGCCAACTGTCCCGTATTAGCCGGGACTGCCCTGTATTTTGGGCTAAATTAGTTTGTCCCGTACAGGACCGCCCTTGTCCCGTGTTAGTAGGGTTGCCAACTTCCTCACTCCCGAATACGGGACAAAGGGTGACGTCACCGCCCCACGCCCCACGTGACCTCACCCAGCCAGCGCCCACGTGCTCCCGCTCCACCAATGGCGGCCGCCCGGGCCGGGAGGCGGGTTGCGTAGCACGTGGTCGCTGGCTGGGCGAGGTCACGTGGGGCGCGGGGCGGTGACGTCACCCTTTGTCCCTTATTTGGGAGTGAGGAAGTTGGCAACCCTAGTGTGAAGTGTAGATGGAGTCAGTGGAAGGGAGGTTGCGTTGTGTGATGGTCTGGGCTGAGGCCACACTTCGCTGCGGGAGACTGCGATTATCACGGAGCACTGGTGCGCGCCGCTCAGCGATCACAATCTGCTGCCCAACCTAGTTTATGGTCCAAGGACTATTTGATTATTTCTTAATAACAGCTCCTAGTCGTCTCAGTCACGAGACGCCAGGACACAGTGACCCCACCCGAAAGATTAATTCCCATCTCCGCCTCGAAAGGCAATTGTAAAATAAACAACGAGATTTTAAAAAGCTGCAAACTAAACAATAGATCAGTAGAGCACAGGAACAGGCCCTTCGGCCCACAATGTCTCTGCTGAGCATGATGCCAAGATAAACCAATCTCCTCTGCCTGCACGTGATCCACATCCCTCCATTCCCTGCATATCCATGTGCCTGTCTAAAAGCCTCTTCAACACCACTATCATATTTGCCTTAGTGAAGTCTGAGGAAGGATCATGATATGAAACGTTACCTATCCATGTTTTCCACAGATGCTGCCTGACCCGCTGAGTTACTCCAGCACTCTGTGAAACGTCACCTATCCATGTTCTCCACAGATGCTGCCTGACCCGCTGAGTTACTCCAGCACGCTGTATGCTTTTTTGTAAACCCAGCACTTGCAGTTCTTTGTGCCGGCCTTTCATCATCACAGTCTGTCAACAGATTCTCCTTCCTCTCTCCCTCTTGTGTTTATCTTAACTTCCTCTTAACCCTGTATCTCTCTCTCTCTCTCCCCACTGCAAACACTCCCTACGGTAGAGCTGATGCCTCACAGCGCCAGAGACCTGGTTCAATCCTGACTACGAATGCTGTCTATGTGGAGTTTGCACGTTCTCCCCGTGACCTGCTTGGGTTATTTCCAGGTGCTCCGGTTCCTTCCCACACTCGAAAGAGTTTCAGGTTTGTCGGTTAATTGGCTCTGTAAATTTGTAAATTGTCCCTAGTGTGTGTAAGATAGTGCTAGCGTGCGGGGATCGCTGGTCGCCAAGGACTCGAGGGGCCGAAGGGCCTGTTTCCTCGCTGTATCTCTAAACTAAACTAATCTAGACTCTCTCTGGGAAGGGAATTGTAAAGATCTATCAGCTTTGGTGAGAAGACATTCCCTGAAGGGTCCTGACCCGAAACGTCACCCATCCTTTTTCTCCAGCGATGCGAATTGTGGACGCAGCCCAGACCATCACGCACGCAAACCAACCTCCCTTCCATTGACTCCATCTACACCTCACGTTGCCTCGGCAAGGCCAGCAGCATAATCAAGGACCAGTCTCACCCCGGCCACTCCCTCTTCTCCCCTCTCCCATCGGGCAAAAGGTACAGAAGTGTGAAAACACACACCTCCATAATCAGGGACAGTTTCTTCCCGGCTGTTATCCGGCAACTGAACCGTCCTCTCACCAACTAGAGAGCGGTCCTGACCTCCCATCCACCCCATTGGAGACCCTCGGACTATCTTTGATCAGACTTCACTGGCTTTATCTTGCCCTGAACATTATTCCCGTATCATGTATCTGTACACTGTAAACGGCTCGATTGTAATCATGTATTGTCTTTCCGCTGAATGGGATAGCATGCAACAAAAGCTTTTCACTGTACCTTGTCGATAGAACCCATGCACTACAATGCTGAGGACTATATTGTGCACTCTGTATCTTCACCTTCGTCCTATCGATTATACTTGAGCTGGAGCTGATTTTATCTTTGTAGTTTAGTTTAGTTTAGAGATACAGCGCGGAAACAGGCCATTCGGCCCACCGGGTCCGCATCGACCAGCGATCTAGGGGCAATTTACAATTTAATCTAACTAACCTACAAACCTGCACGTCTTTGGAGTGTGGGAGGAAACGGAAGATCCCGGGGAAAACCCACGCAGGTCACGGGGAGAACGTACAAACTCCGTACAGACAGCACCCGTAGTCGGGATTGAACCCGGGTCTCTGGCGTTGCAAGGCAGCAACTCTACCGCTGCGCCACCGTGCCGCACCATCAATGTTATGTCTGTTCTGTTTTGATAGCAAGCTTTTCACTGTACCTCGGTGCACGTGACAATAAACTAAACTGAAGCTGCTGCCAGACCCGCTGAGTTACTCCAGTACTCTGTGTCCATCTTCTCAACTCAGTCGCGGTTGAGAGAGTTCGGCTCTTGGCTCCAGTCACCAGCAGCGTGCAAGGCACAAACTCAGACTGCAAAGCTGTCAAAAGTGTCACAGACTTGTACAGCTTCCACTGAGAGCATCCTGTGTGTGTTGAACACATAGATGTCCGCCTTCACACCCCCCAGGCTCATCTCTATAACACTCATCTGTAATTAAGATCAGAATTGGCTGTTAAATATGAATTATCACACAGATATGCCTTGTTAACACCACACCTTCTTAATGCCTGTTTACAGCCCGGGGGGACATCAACAATGGTATTCAAACTTCATAGAACATTGCACAGTACAGCACAGGAACATTGCACAGCACAGCACAGGAACAGGCCCTTCGGCCCACAATGTCCGTGCTGAACATAATGCAAGTTAAACTAATCTCTGCCTGCTCGTGATCCATATCCCTCCGTTCCCTGCATATCCATGTTTCTGTCTAAAGGTCCACACGCCCATCTGAAGTTACATGGATAGGACAAGTTTTGGAGAGATATAGACCAAACGCAGGCAGGTGGGTCTAGTGTAGCTGGGACATTTTGGCCAGTGTCGGCAAGTCAGGCCGAAGGGCCTGTTTCCACACTGTGTCACTCAATGTCTCTACGACATCCCTGTTTCAATTCACCCCTATGCTGGTTAAGGTACAAACAGATACAAAGTGCTGGAGTAACTCAGCGGGTCAGGCAGCATCTGTGGAGAACATGGATAGGTGGCGTTTCACAGAGTGCTGGAGTAACTCAGCGGGTCAGGCAGCATCTCTGGTGAACATGGACAGGTGACATAGACACCTGAGGAAGGGTCCTTGTAAGAAAGATTAGGTGGTGGGTGTATGGAACGAGGAAATTGTGGTGGGAATTGGGAAGACGCTGAAGGTGGTGGGTACATGGAACGAGTTGCCAGAGGAGGTAGTTGAGGCCTAGATAAGACAATGGACATAGTCAATTCAAGGTAGAGGAGCCCAGAACTAAAGGGCAAAGGTTTACGGTGAGCGAGAGAGTCAGAAAGTCATACAGTGTGGAAACTGGCCCTATGGCCCAACCTGCCCATGCCAACCAAGATGCCTATCTGAGCTAGTCCCATTTGCCCACATTTGGTCCATATTTAATAGGAACCTGAGGGGACAGTTGTTTTCACACTGAGGGTGGGGGGTGCATGGAATGGGCTGCCAGAGGAGGTAGTTGAGGCAGGGACTGTAACAACATTTCAAAGACATTTGGACAGGCACATGGATAGGACAGGTTTAGTGGGAAATGGGGCAAACATGGAAAGGTGGGACAAGCATAGATAGGGCATGTTGGATCTTAAACATTGAAACTTGCCGAATAATGAAAGGCCTGGATAGAGTGGATGTGGAGAGGATGTTTCCACTAGTGGGAGAGTCTAGGACCAGAGGGCACAGCCTCAGGATTAAAGGACGTTCCTTTGGAAGTAGATGAGGAGGAATTTCTTTAGTCAGAGGGCGGTGAATCTGTGGAATTCATTGCCACAGACGGCTGTGGAGGCCAATGGATATTTGTAAGGCTGAGATAGATAGATTCTTGATCGGTACGGGTGTCAGAGGTTATGGGGAGAAGGCAGGAGAGTGGAGTTGACGGGGAGAGAGAGATCGGCCACGATTGAATGGCGGAGTAGACTTGATGGGCCGAATGGCCTAATTCTGCTCCTATCACTTGTAAAATTATGGTCGGCATGGGCGAGTTATCATATCATATCATATCATATATATACAGCCGGAAGCAGGCCTTTTCGGCCCACCAAGTCCGTGCCGCCCAGCGATCCCCGTACATTAACACTATCCTACACCCACTAGGGACAATTTTTACATTTACCCAGCCAATTAACCTACATACCTGGGCCGAAGGGCCTGTTTCCGCGCTGTATGAGGCTAGGGAGGTGTAAAGGGCGTGAGTGACAGCTTGATGGTGGGACAGGCAGGAGGTGAGTTGCTGGCACACAGACCATGGCAGACGGGCCTTGGCAGTAAATCCTGACCTGTCTGCACGGAGCTGTGGCTCACATGGGCTCATGTTGATCTGTTGGGTTTTAAGTACGGACAAAACAGCTGCACTTTGCTGCAGGGCTCGAGCACGAAGATCAGATCCGTCACAGCACTCATGTGTTACAATCGACGGAATCTCAAATATGACCCACTCAGCTAGTGTGCGGGGTGTAATAAATTAACCCATGCCACGCCAAGCACCTTCCACACTAAACCACCTCCCCGTCCCTCCTTCAAGATATCGTTGATTATTTTTTTGTAGTTATAATTAATATCGAACACAGAATCTAGAACGCAGTTCGATAGTGGCGCAGCGGTATTGCTAACTTTCAGATCCAGAGACCCGGGTTCGATCCCGACCACGGGCGCTGTCTGTACGGAGTTTGTACGTTCTCCCCGTGACCGCATGGGTTTTCCCCGAGATCTTCGGTTTCTTCAAAAGACGTACAGGTTTGTAGGCTAATTGGCTTTGTGTAAGTGTAAATTGTCCCTGGTGTGTGTAGGATGGCGTTAGTGTGCGGGGATCGGTGGTCGGCGCGGACTCGATGGGCCGAAGGGCCTGTTTCTGCACTGAATCTCTAAACTAAACTAATCTAAACACAGAACCGTACAGCACAGGAAGAGGCCCTTCGGCCCACAATGTCCGTGCTGACCCTCATGCCAAGTTAAACCGATCCCCTCTGCCCGGCACGTGATCCATATCCCTCCACTCCCTGCATATCCACGCGCCTGTCTAAAAGCCTCTTCAACACCACTAACGTATCTGCCTCCACCCCCACCCCTGGCAGCGCGTTCCAGGCCCCACCCCCCTCTGTGTAAAACACCTGCCCCACACATCTGCTTTAAACTTTGCCCCTCTCACCTTAAAGCTGTGCCCTCTAGTCTTTGACATCTCCACCCTGGGGTGAAGGTTCTGACTGTCTACCCTGTCTAGGCAAATTATAATTTTATATCCCTATCAGGTCGCCCCTCTGCCCCCGACGCTCCAAAGAAAACAAGTCTGTCCAGCCCCTCGTTATAACTAATAGCCTCTAATACAGAGCTCATTCTGGCAATGGACACAAAATGCTGGAGTAACTCAGTGGGACGGGCAGCATCTCTGGAGAGAAGGAATGGGCAACGTTTCCGGTCCAGTCAGTCAGAGTCTGAAGAGGGGTCTCGACCCGAAACGTCACCCATTCCTTCTCTCCGGAGATGCTGCCCGTCCCACTGAGTTACTCCAGCACTTTGTGTCTATCTTTGATGTAAAACCAGCATCTGCAGTTCCTTCCTGCATCGTTCTGGTGAACCTCCTCTGCACTCTCTCCAAAGCTGCCACATCCCTCCTGTAATGGGGTGACCAGAACTGCACGCAACACTCCACACACGGCCTAAATAAGTCCCATCAATCTTACGCAATCAGACTGAGAACATTAGTTCATCACAGTTCAGACATGGATGGCAAAACTGCGATGAATTACATGGACTGCTTGGCACTAGGGTTGCCAACTGGCCCGGATTAGCCGGGACATCCCTAATATTGAGCTAAATTAGCTTGTCCCGTACGGGACTGCCCTCGTCCTCTATTACATAGGAACATAAAAGGGGGTCAAAATGACATAGAAGGGGGTCAGTCTGAAGAAGGGTCTCGACCCGAAATGTCGCCCATTCCTTCTCTCCTGAGATGCTGCCTGACCTGCTGAGTTACTCCAGCATTTTGTGAATAAATAGAAACATAGAAAATAGGTGCAGGAGGAGGCCATTCGGCCCTTCGAGCCAGCACCGCCATTCATTGTGATCATGGCTGATCGTCCCCAATCAGTAACCCGTGCCTGCCTTCTCCCCATATCCCTCGATTCCATTAGCCCCTAGAGCTCTGTCTAACTCTCTCTTAAATCCATCCAGTGATTTGGCTTCCACTGCCCTCTGTGGCAGAGAATTCCACAAATTCACAACTCTCCGGGTGAATAAGGGTGACGTCGCAGCCCCGCGCACCACGTGGCCTCACCCAGCCAGCGGCCACGTGCTTCCGCTCCGCCAATGGCGGCCGCCCGGGCCGGGAAGCGTGTTGCGTGGCTGGGCGAGGTCACGTGAGGCGCGGGGCGGTGACGTCACCTTGTCCCGTATTTGGGAGTGAGGAGGTTGGCACATAACCCTACTTAGCACATAAACAGGCCAGTTACTCAGCTACCTGTGGTGTGATTATAACTCATAGCTGCCCCTCCCATCCCACCTGCAAGAGAAAAATGTCCCTTTAATTATCTCTTCCGGATTTAATCACGCCTCCAGTGAGGAGGATGGTCCAAATGCTCTAAGTGTTTCACCTCTCCCCCTGTCTGTCTCCCCCTTCACCTCCAGCTACGCAGTTTAGTTTAGAGATACAGGCCCTTCGGCCCGTCGACTCTGCACTGACCAGCGATCCCCGCACACTAACACTATCCCACACGCACAAGGGGCAATTTACAATGTTATCAAGACAATTAACCTACAAACCCGTACGTCTTTGGAGTGTGGGAGCACCTGGAGAAAACCCACGCAGGTCACGGGGAGAACGTACAAACTCCGTACAGACAGCGCCCGTAGTCAGGATCGAACCCGGGTCTGTAGTGCTGTCAGGCAGCAACTCTACCGCTGCACCACCGTGCCGCCTGAATAGTGATGGTGTTAATAATGTAGTCTTTAGTTGCTGCAGTGCCTGGCACTCAGGGGAAGGGTCTCCTTAATGGTGGGACGTCAGTACCTGCGATGGTCCAGGCAGTGTCCACCACTCTCCAAACTGCTTCATTCCACAGAGTGCTGGAGTAACTCAGCGGGTCAGGCAGCATCTGTGAAGAACATGGATAGGTGATGTTTCACAGAGTGCTGGAGTAACTCAGCGGGTCAGGCAGCATCTGTGGAGAACATGGATAGGTGACGTTTGGGGTTGAGACTCTTCTTCAGAACTTGTGACGTCACCTATCCGTGTTCTCCAAGGATCCGCTGAGTTGTTCCGGCATTTTGTGTCTTTACTTATTAAACCAGCACCTGCCGTTCCTTGTCTCCAGGTGAACATGTGATCAATGGCAGGCATGGACTCGATGGGCCGAAGGACCTGTTTCCACACTGTATCTCTGAAACGAAAAAAACCCCACTAAAAACACCTTTGATCAGCTGAGATCCTGCTCTTAGATCACAGCTTAATCTTCTAAACACAGGGGAATTCAAGAAATAGAGAGGTATTAAGACCTTTAGCGCTGTTGGAACAGGGATTATTAAATTAGCAATGCCGTGGGAAGAGGTGAAACATCAATCTAAATACAGTACGTGTATCTGTGTCAGTAACAGCCTGTCATGGCCAATGCAAACACAGCAACACTTGCTCTGCAAACCTCCACTGTAGAATACACACTTGACTCAGTCACCTGATTAAATCACCATTAACCACCAAATTCAGCAAAGCTACATTAAAATAAAATCATTATTTACCACAATGGAGTAGATGCCTGAATGTAGACACAAGGAACTGCAGAATCTAAAATCTTGCATAGAATACAAAGTGCTGGAGTAACTCAGAGGGTCAGGCAGCATCTCTGGACAACATGGATAGGTGACGTTTCACAGAGTACTGGAGTAACTCAGCGGGTCAGGCAGCATCTGTGGAGAACATGGATAGGTGACGTTTCACAGAGTGCTGGAGTAACTCAGTGGGCCAGGCAGCATCTCTGGAGGACATTTTGGGTTAAAACAACATTTAATGTATGATTGTATAAAGTCATGAGAGGAATAGATTGGGTAGGTGCACAGAGTCTCTTGCATAGAGTTGGGGAATCGAGGACCAGAGGACATAGGTTCAAGGTGAAGGGGAAAAGATTTAATAGGAATCTGGGGGGTAACTTTTTCACACAAAGGTTGTGGGTGTATGGAACGAGCTGCCAGAGGAGGTAATTGTGGCAGGGACTATCGCAACGTTTAACAGTTAGATAGGAACATGGATAGGACAGGTTTAGAGGGATATGGACCAAACGCGGGCAGGTGGGACTAATGTAGATGGGACATGGTGGCCGGAGTGGGCAAGTTGGGCCAAAAGGCCTGTTTCCAGAACTGACACAGACAGTGAACTGTGGTGAATCTGTGGAACACATTGCCACAGACAGCTGTGGAGGCCAAGTCAATGGAAAATTTAAAAACAGATAGATTCTTGATCAGTGCGGGTGTCAGGGGTTATGGGGAGGAGGCAGGGGAATGGGGTTAGGAGGGAGAGATAGATCAGCCATGATTGAATGGCGGAGTAGACTTGATGGGCCGAATGGCCGACTTCTGCTCCTATCACTGATGAACTTCTGAACTGGAATGTTGTTGACATATTTATAAATCCCTTTCCAGGTTGGAAGAAACTGCGCAGTAAATTGCTAAATGGAAAATCTATTGGGTCCAAAATTCTTTGATGGTGTTGTGGAAAAGATTAACCATGGGCTGTGAAAGCACCAGGGGGAGCGAGCAAATACAGACTCCTGCCACAGAACACACTCTGTGCCTTCAGTAAAAGTGGGAACTCAAACTCAAATAGCATTCAGTTAAAAAACACCTTTCAAATCGTCGCTTTGGGCTGTCAGATAGGCTGAGCGTTTCCGGTGTTGTGGTCTAGCGAAGTGTGGAGTCATGCATTTTGGTCGTAGGAATAAAGGCGCAGACTATTTGCTAAATGGGAAGAGATTCCAGAAATCGGAGGTGCAAAGGGACTTGGGAGCTGGTGCAGGATTCCCAAAAAGTTAATCTGCAAGTCGAATCAGTAGAAAAGAAAGCAAACGCAATGCTAGCATTTACTTCACGAGGGCTTGTATACAAAAACAGGGATGTGATGCTGAGGCTGTATAAGGTGCTGGCCAGGCCACATTTGGAATATTGTGAGCAGTTTTGGGCCCCATATCTGAGGAGGGATGTGCCGGCTCTGGAGAGGGTCCAGAGGAGGTTTACAAGAACGATCCCAGGAATGAGTGGGTTAACCTATGATGAGTCCGGGAGCAGAGCAAGGACGCCCGTTGGCTGAGCAGTAAAGTAAGTGCTAATCGCAGTTGAACAGGCAGTTTAAAAAGAGCGCCAAAAGGAAGCTAGTAGTCAATTTGAAAAGTCCGGGAGCAGAGCAAGGACGCCCGTTGGCTGAGCAGTAAAGTAAGTGCTAGTTTAAGTGAGAAGTCAGGTAAATTGGACAATCAGGCAATTTAATTGGTGATATAAGCAATACTTGCAAAAGGGTGCAGCCCAGTGAGGGAAGTGCCCAGTGAGGGAAGTGCCCAGTGAGAAAAGTGCGAGTCTTCGGCGAGGAGGCTGAGGTGAGGAGGATACGATTGTTTTAAGCCAGAGCTGGTTATAGGCACAAGGTGATGGCGGAAAAGTTGGTGCGGTGTGTTTCCTGCAGGATGTGGGAAGACAGGGACGTCGCTGGAGCTTCTGGGAGCTACACCTGCAAGAACTGTGTCCAGGTGCAGCTCCTGAAGGGACGTGTGGTGGAGTTGGAGAGGCAGTTGGATGACCTCAGGGCCATCCGAGAATGCGAGAGTTTCCTCGACAGGACCTATTGTGAGGCTGTCACGCCAAGGGTCCAGGTCGAGCGAAGGTGGGAGACTGTTTCAGGGGGGAGTGGACGTGGACGTGGACTACAGGAGACCCCAGTGGCTGTGCCTATTGCAAATAGGTATACCCTCTTGGGAACTGTCGGGGCAGAAGACGTTTCCAGTCCGAGTGGCGGACCTGTTGGCAAGGATACTCGACAGGGTAGACCGAAGTCTGGAAGAGCCGTAGTGGTCGGTGACTCCATAGTCCGAGGGACGGACAGAAGATTCTGTGGCAGCAGGAGGGACTTGAGGATGGTCTGTTGCCTCCCTGGTGCCAGGGTTCAACACATCACAGACCGGCTACAGAAAATCCTAGTGAGGGAAGGCGATCAACCTGAAGTCGTTGTGCACGTGGGCACGAATGACGTCGGGCGGAAGAGGAAGGAGGTGCTACAGCGGGAGTTTAGAGAGTTGGGAAAAGCACTGAGAAGTAGGACGTCGAAGGTAGTTATCTCTGGACTGCTACCGGTACCTCGTGCTGGTGAGGCCAGGAACAGAGAGATAGAGGGTATGAATTTATGGCTGAGGGGCTGGTGCAGAGAGCAGGGATTTAGATTTCTGGACCACTGGGATCTCTTCTGGGCTAGGGGTGACTTGTACAAAAGGGACGGGTTGCATCTTAACAGCAGGGGAACAAACATTCTGGCAGGCAGGTTTGCTAGTGTGACACCTGTGGCTTTAAACTAAGTAGTGGGGGGGAGGGGTTAACAAATTGTGAATATGAAGATGAGGTAAAAGGGAATACAGGAGATATTGCAAAAGACTCTCGGAAGAATGGGAACAGAAGTTCTAGAGCGGAAAAGAAATTAAGGGCAGGGCCAATTGTGAACGATGTGAGAGGGGAGGTAAATACAGAAGTTAAAGTGTTGTACTTAAATGCGCGTAGTATAAAAAATAAAGTGGATGAGCTTGAGGCTCAGTTAGTCATGGGCAAGTATGATGTTGTAGGGATCACTGAGACATGGCTACAAGAGGACCAGGGCTGGGAACTGAATATTCAGGGGTACACAACGTATAGAAAAGACAGACAGGTGGGCAGAGGGGGTGGGGTTGCTCTGATGGTAAGGAATGATATTCATTCCCTTGCAAGGGGTGACATAGAATCAGGAGATGTTGAATCAGTATGGATAGAAATGAGAAATTGTAAGGGTAAAAAGACCCTAATGGGAGTTATCTATAGGCCCCCAAACAGTAGCCTCGACATAGGGTGCAAGTTGAATCAGGAGATAAAATTGGCGTGTCAAAAATGTAATGCTACGGTGGTTATGGGAGATTTCAACATGCAGGTAGACTGGGAAAATCAGGTTGGAAATGGACCCCAGGAAAGAGAGTTTGTAGAGTGCCTTCGAGATGGATTCTTAGAACAGCTTGTACTGGAGCCTACCAGGGAGAAGGCAATTCTGGATTTAGTGTTGTGTAATGATCCTGATCTGATAAGGGGACTAGAGGTAAAAGAGCCATTAGGAGGCAGTGATCACAACATGATAAGTTTTACTCTGCAAATGGAAAGGCAGAAGGGAAAATCGGAAGTGTCGGTATTACAGTATAGCAAAGGGGATTACAGAGGCATGAGGCGGGAGCTGGCCAAAATTGATTGGAAGGAGGCCCTAGCAGGGAAGACGGTAGAACAGCAATGGCAGGTATTCCTGGGAATAATGCAGAGGCTGCAGGATCAATTTATTCCAAAGAGGTGGAAAGACTCTAAGGGGAGTAAGAGACACCTGTGGCTGACAAGGGAAGTCAGGGACAGCATAAAAATTAAGGAGAGGAAGTATAACATAGCAAAGAAGAGTGGGAAGACAGAGGATTGGGACTCTTTTAAAGAGCAACAAAAGTTAACTAAAAAGGCAATACGGGGAGAAAAGATGAGGTACGAGGGTAAACTAGCCAATAATATAAAGGAGGATAGCAAAAGTTTTTTTAGGTACGTGAAGAGGAAAAAAATAGTCAAGGCAAATGTGGGTCCCTTGAAGACAGAAGCAGGGGAATTTATTATGGGGAACAAAGAAATGGCAGACGAGTTAAACCGTTACTTTGGATCTGTCTTCACTGAGGAAGATACACACAATCTCCCAAATGTTCTAGGGGCCGGAGAACCTAGGGTGATGGAGGAACTGAAGGAAATCCACATTAGGCAGGAAATGGTTTTGGGTAGACTGATGGGACTGAAGGCTGATAAATCCCCAGGGCCTGATGGTCTGCATCCCAGAGTACTTAAGGAGGTGGCTCTAGAAATAGTGGAAGCATTGGAGATCATTTTTCAATGTTCTATAGATTCAGGATCAGTTCCTGTGGATTGGAGGATAGCAAATGTTATCCCACTTTTTAAGAAAGGAGGGAGAGAGAAAACGGGTAATTATAGACCAGTTAGTCTGACATCAGTGGTGGGGAAGATGCTGGAGTCAATTATAAAAGACGAAATTGCTGAGCATTTGGATAGCAGTAACGGGATCATTCCGAGTCAGCATGGATTTACGAAGGGGAAATCATGCTTGACAAATCTACTGGAATTTTTTGAGGATGTAACTAGGAAAATTGACAAGGGAGAGTCAGTGGATGTGGTGTACCTCGACTTTCAGAAAGCCTTCGACAAGGTCCCACATAGGAGATTAGTGGGCAAAATTAGGGCACATGGTATTGGGGGTAGGGTACTGACATGGATAGAAAATTGGTTGACAGACAGAAAGCAAAGAGTGAGGATAAATGGGTCCCTTTCGGAATGGCAGGCAGTGACCAGTGGGGTACCGCAAGGTTCGGTGCTGGGACCCCAGCTATTTACGATATACATTAATGACTTAGACGAAGGGATTAAAAGTACCATTAGCAAATTTGCAGATGATACTAAGTTGGGGGGTAGTGTGAATTGTGAGGAAGATGCAATAAGGCTGCAGGGTGACTTGGACAGGTTGTGTGAGTGGGCGGATACATGGCAGATGCAGTTTAATGTAGATAAGTGTGAGGTTATTCACTTTGGAAGTAAGAATAGAAAGGCAGATTATTATCTGAATGGTGTCAAGTTAGGAGGAGGGGGAGGTCAACGAGATCTGGGTGTCCTAGTGCATCAGTCAATGAAAGGAAGCATGCAGGTTCAGCAGGCAGTGAAGAAAGCCAATGGAATGTTGGCCTTCGTAACAAGAGGAGTTGAGTATAGGAGCAAAGAGGTCCTTCTACAGTTGTACCGGGCCCTGGTGAGACCGCACCTGGAGTACTGTGTGCAGTTTTGGTCTCCAAATTTGAGGAAGGATGTTCTTGCTATGGAGGGCGTGCAGCGTAGGTTCACTAGGTTAATTCCCGGAATGGCGGGACTGTCGTATGTTGAAAGGCTGGAGTGATTGGGCTTGTATACACTGGAATTTAGAAGGATGAGGGGGGATCTTATTGAAACATATAAGATAATTAGGGGATTGGACACATTAGAGGCAGATAACATGTTCCCAATGTTGGGGGAGTCCAGAACAAGGGGCCACAGTTTGAGAATAAGGGGTAGGCCATTTAGAACGGAGATGAGGAAGAACTTTTTCAGTCAGAGAGTGGTGAAGGTGTGGAATTCTCTGCCTCAGAGGGCAGTGGAGGCCAGTTCATTGGATGCTTTCAAGAGAGAGCTGGATAGAGCTCTTAAGGATAGCGGAGTGAGGGGGTATGGGGAGAAGGCAGGAACGGGGTACTGATTGAGAGTGATCAGCCATGATCGCATTGAATGGCGGTGCTGGCTCGAAGGGCTGAATGGCCTACTCCTGCACCTATTGTCTATTGTCTATTGTCTATGAGCGTTTGTGGGCACTGGGCCTGTACTCGCTGGAGTTTAGAAGGATGAGGGGGGACCTCATTGAAACGTACAGAATAGTGAGCGGCCTGGATAGAGTGGATGTGGAGAGGATGTTTCCATTAGTGGGAGAGTCTAGGACCAGAGGGCACAGCCTCAGAAGGACACATGAGGAGGAGTTTCTTTAGCCAGAGGGCGGTAAATCTGTTGAATTCATTGCCGCGGACGTCTGTGGAGGCCAAGTCAACGGATATTTCTAAGGTGGCGTTTGACAGATTCTTGATCAGTGCGGGTGTCAGAGGTTATGAGGAGAAGGCAGGAGAATGGGGTTGAGAGGGAGAGATAGATCAGCCATGATTGAACGGTGTAGACACAGCACGAATACAGGCCCTTCGGTCCACTGAGTCCGTGCCGACCAGCGATCACCCCGTACACTAGCACTGTCCAACACAATAGGAACAATAGGGCGGCACGGTGGCGCAGCGGTAGAGTTGCTGCCTTACAGCGAATGCAGCGCCGGAGACCCAGGTTCGATCCTGACTACGGGCGCCGTCTGTACGGAGTTTGTACGTTCTCCCCGTGACCTGCGTGGGTTTTCTCCGAGATCTTCGGTTTCCTCCCACACTCCAAAGATGTGCAGGTTTGTAGGTTAATTGACTGGGTAAATGTAAAAATTGTCCCTAGTGTGTGTAGGATAGTGTTAGTGTGCGGGGATCGCTGGGCGGCGCGGACCCGGTGGGCCGAAGGGCCTGTTTCTGCACTGTATCTCTAAATCTAAATCTAAATCCATGCGCCTGTCTAAAAGCCTCTTCAACACCACTATCGTATCTGCCTCCACCCCCACCCCTGGCAGCACGTTCCAGGCCCCCACCCCCCTCTGTGTAAAACACCTGCCCCACACATCTGCTTTAAACTTTGCCCCTCTCACCTTAAAGCTGTGGCCTCTAGTCTGTGACATCTCCATCCTGGGGTGAAGGTTCTGAACGTCTACTCCGCTCATCATTTTATAAACTTCTATCAGGTCTCCCTGCAACCTCCCACAAAGATATTTTCAAAGATAGTGGGTGGGTGATGTTTTGGGTTGTGACTAAATGTCACCCATCCATGTTCTCCACAGATGCTGCCTGACCCGCTGAGTTACTCCAGCACTCTGTGAAACGTCACCTATCCATGTTCTCCACAGATGCTGCCTGACCCACTGAGTTACTCCAGCACTCTGTGAAACATCACCTATCCATGTTCTCCACAGATGCTGCCTGACCCGCTGAGTTACTCCAGCACTCTGTGAAACGTCACCTATCCATGTTCTCCACAGATGCTGCCTGACCCGCTGAGTTACTCCAGCACTCTGTGTTCTGTTTGCTGCTTATATCACCCTTGGTATATGGAATGAGTTACCATAGGAGGTGAGGTAGTTGAGGCATGCATGATAACAACATTTAAAAGACGATTGGACAGGTACATGGATAGGAAAGGTTGAGAGGGATATGGGCCAAATGCAGGCAGTTGGGACTCGTGTAGATGGGGCATCTTGGTCAGCATGGGCATGTTGGGCCAAAGGGCCTGTTTTCACACCTGTGACTCTTTGATTCTATGACTCTATGACATGCAGCATCACCTGATAGAAAAGATAGACGCAAGATGCTGGAGTAACTCAGCGGGACAGGCAGCATCTCTGGATAGAAGGAATGGGTGACGTTTCAGGTCGAGACCCTTCTTCATCTGAAGAAGGGTCTCGAGCCGAAACGTCACCCATTCCTTCTCTCCAGAGATGCTGCCTGTCCCGCTGAGTTACTCCAGCGATTTGTATCGATCCTCGGTGTAAACCAGCGTCTGCAGTTCCTTCCTACACACATGAGCCAATAGAGGGCCACTTAACCACAGTGAATCACTTCACAATAACTCAGCGCACTCCGACCGGAAACACTCCCCACACTTTGTGCAGCCACAATTGTTTGTGAGCTTTGAGCGAGGCGAGGCGAGACACGACGGGCTTTTGGTAACCGGGGTGGGGGACTCACCGAAGAGAACAGGGGCTTTCTGGTGACGTGCGGAGTGACTGGAAAACTGGAGCTGTGCGTGAGCTGAGCGGGAAGCAGCAAGCTCTCTCTCGCTCACCCCAGGCTGAGGCCTGCTCATGTCACTATCCTTAAGAGCTCTATCTAGCTCTCTCTTGAATGCATTCAGAGAATTGGCCTCCACTGCCTTCTGAGGCAGAGAATTCCACAGATTCACAACTCTCTGACTGAAAAAGTTTTTCCTCATCTCAGTTCTAAATGGCCTACCCCTTATTCTTAAACTGTGGCCCCTTGTTCTGGACTCCCCCAACATTGGGAACATGTTTCCTGCCTCTAACGTGCCCAAACCCTTAATAATCTTATACGTTTCGATAAGATCTCTTCTCATCCTTCTAAATTCCAGTGTACCTTGAACCTATGTCGTCTGGTCATCGATTCCCCTACTCTGGGCAAGTGACTCTGTGCATCTAACCGATCTATTCCTCTCATGATGTTGTACCCCCTCATCCTCCTGCTCTGGAACAGTGAGCTTGGAGATGTGTGAGGTGAGGGTGACGGGTTGAGATGTAGACTACCGTAGATGTCGAGGGCTGGCCTGGGACAAGGGACAGGCTACGGTTGTCCACTGGACTGTCTTGCTGAGGAGCAGATGATGGTCTCAGAGTGTTGTCTCTGAGCCAGACTGGACGTGGGCGCTGGACAGAATTCACCAGCTCATCCCAGCTCTGGCTCAGTTCCAAAACCCTCATGGTTCAACTGCTCTCTACACAAACAAAACAAGCGTCTGGGCCCAGAGCCAAGATGTTATTAAGAGAATGGAAACACATTTTGCCTTGATGTTTCTGGTGTGATTCAGTCTGAAGTAAAGGAAAGGAAGGACAGATTACAGCAAAGGGTTATAGAGTCACACAGCACGGGAACAGGCCCTTCAGCCCAACTTGCCCATGCCAACCAACATGCCTCATCTACACTAGTCCCCCCCTACCTGCTTTTGGCCCATCTATCTATATACTAAAACTCTCGTTTGTTTGTTTGTTTGTTTGTTTGTTCCTGAACTACAGCCAAAACGGTACACGATAGCGCGCCAATTTTAGGCCCACCTTCCTCACCATCGTCCCTTTGGTGCTAATGAAATAAGTTTCATTGAAATCGGTGTTATATTTTAAAAGTTATTCACATTTTAAAGTTTAAATCTATCTCCAAGGGAGGGTGGGAGGGAGGTTAAGGGTTGGTTGAGGGGGATGGAGTGGGGGAGAGGGGGGGAGGGGGGGAGAGGGGGGGGAGGGGGGAGGGGAGAGGAGAGGGTGCTGAACCAATGCAGGAGAGGTTTGGGCCCAATGGGTCCACTTGGTCTGGTATCCCTCTAAAAATTTCCTATCCATGTACCTGTCCAAACATTTTTTAAAAGCTATTGTTATACCTACCTCTCAACTACCTTAGGGTGCAGCGGGTAGAGCTGCTGCCTCACAGCGCCAGAGACCCGGGTTCGATCCTAACTACGGGTGCTGTCTGTACGGAGTTTGTACGTTCTCCCCGTGACAAGCGTGGGTTTTCCTCGGGTGCTCTGGTTTCCTCCCACACTCCAAAGACGTGCAGGTTTGTAGGGTAATTGGCTTCGATAAAAATTGTAAATTGTCTCTAGTGTGTGTAGGGTAGTGTTAGTGTGCAGGGGGGATGGCCGGTCGGCACGGACTCGGTGGGCCGAAGGGCCTGTTTCCGAGCTGTATCTCTAATGTCTAAACAAACAGGGGTAAGAGGAGAGACATCAGTGGATTGCAATCCAGACTGTAAAGTATATTTGAAATGGCCACAAGCAAATATGCCTGGAAGGACTTCAAAGCATGTGGAATTAATCACACTCCCTGCACTTGTAAATGAACACCGTTTAATATTGCCAAGTGAAATCGTGCCAATGTTTATAGGTTTCATTTGATATTTAATTTGTGTTCTTAATGCAGCTGTGAAAAGTCCTGCAATCACTTCATCGAAGGAGCATCAAGTGGCCTGTTGGTCAGATCTGAGTACATTGTACCTGAGATCTGGGCACACACACACGCACACGCACACGCACATGCACACGCACACGCACACTCACACTCACACGCACACACACACCCACACCCACACACACTCACACACACACACACACACACACACACACACCGCACACACACACACACACACACACACACACACACACACACACACACACACACACACACACACACACACACGTGTCCCCTCATATGTCACCACCCCCCCCCCTCCTCCCTGGGGGTCCAACCCACCCCAGCTCTGGGGCAAAACCACGACTCATCCATCTCACTGCGAGATGCCCCCCAGATCACCACCACTCCCCCTCCCCCCCCCTGCCCCACATACTGGCTTTACACTTCAGAGATACAGACGACTAGCGATCACCCCCACACTAACACCACCCGACACACACTCGGGACTGTACACAATTTTACCCAAAGCCAATTAACCTACAAACCTGCACGTCTCTGGAGTGTGGGAGGGAACCGGAGCGCCCGGAGAAAACCCACGCAGATCACGGGGAGAACGTGTAAACTCCGTGCAGACGGCGCCCGTAGTCGGGATGGAAGCCGGGTCTCCGGCGCTGTGAGGCAGCAGCTCTACCCGCTGCACCACTGTGCCGTCCTGTCATAGAGTCATCCAGCATGGAACAGGCCCTTCTGCCCAACTTGTCCATGCTGACCAACGTTTGGTCCCTGTCCCTCTAAACCCTTACATATCCATGTAGACAATAGACAATACACAATAGACAATAGGTGCAGGAGGAGGCCATTCGTGCCAGCACCACCATTCAATGTGATCATGGCTGATCATTCTCAATCAGTACACCATTCCTGCCTTCTCCCCATACCCCCTGACTCCGCTATCCTTAAGAGCTCTATCTAGCTCTCTCTTGAATGCATTCAGAGACTTGGTCTCCACTGCCTTCTGAGGCAGTGAATTCCACAGATTTACAACTCTCCGACTGAAAAAGTTTTTCCTCGTCTGTTCTAAATGGCCTACCCCTTATTCTTAAACCGTGGCCCCTGGTTCTGGACTCCCTCAACATTGGGCACATGTTTCCTGCCTTTAACGTGTCCAACCCCTTAATAATCTTATATGTTTCGATAAAATCCCCTCGCATTCTTCTAAATTCCAGTGTATACAAGCCTAGTCGCTCCAGTCTTTCAACACACGACAGTCCCGCCATTCCGGGAATTAACCTAGTAAACCTATGCTGCACACCCTCAATTGCAAGAATGTCGTTCCTCAAATTTGGAGACCAAAACTGCACACAGTACTCCAGGTGCGGTCTCACTAGGGCCCTGTACAACTGCAGAAGGGCCTCTTTGCTCCTGTACTCAACTCCTCTTGTTATGAAGGCCAACATTCCATTGGCTTTCCTCACTGCCTGCTGTACCTGCATGCTTCCTTTCAGTAGTTTACAGGCCTCCTCCCTGCCCTTCCATACTTGGGCAGCACAGTGGCGCAGCGGGTAGAGCCGCTGCCTCACAGCGCCACAGACCTGGGGGCTGTCTGTGTGGAGTTTGCACGTTCTCACTTTGACCGCGTGGGTTTTCTCCAGGTGCTCCGGTTTTCTCCCACATTCCAAAGACGTGCGGGTTTGTTGGTTAATCGGCCTCCTGTAAAATTGCCTCCTAGTGCGTAGAGAGTGGATGAGAAAGTGGGATAACGTACAACTATCATTGTCATGTGCTTTGTTTACATTTTAGGTTACTATAACAACACTTAAAGGACATTTGGAAAAGGTAAATGGATAGGAAAGGCTTCGAGGTACAGCACAAATGTAGTGTAGATGAAGCATGTTGGTCAGCCTGGGCCAGTTGGGCTGAAGGGCCAGTTTCCACGCTGTGTGATTCTATAACTTTAACTAGTGTGAACGGGCGATCGATGGTCGGCATGGACTCAGTGGGCCAAATGGCCTGTCGCTGTGCTGTATCACAATGTAGAGTAATCATTGGCAGGACTCCTCAGGTTTTCCAGCCTATTTCGTTGTTGAATGGAACTGAACAGAATCTTGTTCCCCAGTCCCTCTCAAAGGAACTGTGTTTCAAGATGGAACAATGTGGTGCAGTGTACTGGCAGCAGGTAGAGCTGCTGCCTCACAGCGCCAGAGACCCGGGTTCGATCCTGACTACGGACGCTGTCTGTATGGAGTTTGCATGTTCTCCCCGTGACCTGCGTGGGTTTTCTCCGGGTGCTCCGGTTTCCTCCCACACTCCAAACACGTGCGGGTTTGTAGGTCAATTGGCTTTGATAATGATTGTAAATTGCCCCTAGTGTGTGTAGGATAGTGCTAGTGTGCGGAGATCGCTGGTCGGTGGGCTGAAGGGCCTGTTTGCGTGCTGTATCTCTGAACTAAACTAAAGCCTGGGCAGTCCCACTGTGGTGACTCCAGGCCTAACGCTGCATTTTCAGCAGCGTTTATAAAAAGAAGTTGTATTTATGTGACACATCTCACAGTGGGCCAAGCAGATTAATATCCCTACTGTCTGACTGCAGCACTGTTGAAGTGTGACACTGGTGACAGGGCCCATGCTTATTGGAAGCACGTGTGCTGACTTAAATGTTGCATGAAAAAAATATATAATCGCTGGAAACATGTCAGGAAGCAGTTCAGGAAACATCTGTGGTGAAAGAAATACGAGTAAACGTTTCAGAACATGACCCTTCACTAAAACTGGATCGAGTTTAGAGATAAGAGAGAGTTAGAGAGAGTATGGGGCGGCACGGTGGCGCAGCGGGTCGAGCTGCTGCCTCACAGCGCCAGAGACCCAGGTTCGATCCTGTCTGTGTGGGGTTTGTACGTTCTCTCCGTGACAGCGTGGGCTTTCTCCGGGTGCTCCGGTTTCCACCCACACTCCAAAGACACGTGGGTTTCTAGGTTAACTGGCTTCTGTAATTGTCCCCAGTGTGTGGGATCGTGTTAGTGTGCGGGGATCGCTGGTCGGCACGGACTCGGTGGGCCGAAAGGCCTGTTGGCCACGCTGTGTCTCTAAACTAAACTAAATTAAAACAAAACTAAACCAAACCAAATTAAATAAATAAAAAGATAGATTCTTGGTAAACAAGTGGGGTGGGTGAAAGGTTACAAAGAGCTGTCAGACATACAAACTGAAAGTTATAGTTAATCCAGCTATTCAATGGCAGACTGGGCTGGAAGGGCTGAATGGCCCACTCCTGTTCCTAGTTGGTATGAGAGTGGCATTACATTTAATATCATAAAAACAAGTGTCCTCTACCAAAGGCCACTCTGGAAAATAAAGATCTGAGAGGCTTTTAGACAGGAGCGTGGATACGCAAGGAATGGAGGGATATGGATCACGTGCGGACAGAGGGGAGCTGTTTAACTTGGCATCAAATTCAGCAGGGATTTTGTGGGCCGAAGGGCCTGTCCCTGTGCTGGACTGTTGTACGGAAAGGTTTGCAGAGAGAAACAAGGAACTGCAGATACTGGGATCTTGCGTAGTGCCCAAAGTGCTGGAGTAACTCAGCGGGTCAGGCAGCATCTGTGGAGAACATGGATAGGTGACGTTTCACAGAGTGCTGGAGTAACTCAGCGGGTCAGGCAGCATCTGTGGAGAACATGGATAGGTGACGTTTCACAGAGTGCTGGAGTAACTCAGCGGGTCAGGCAGCATCTGTGGAGAACATGGATAGGTGACGTTTCACAGAGTGCTGGAGTAACTCAGCGGGTCAGGCAGCATCTGTGGAGAACATGGATAGGTGACTTTTCGGGTTGACACCTTTCTTCAGCCGATCTACTCTGGTTCCTTTGGCAACCTAAATAAATTCACACCACCGTATCATTAGAGAAAATATTGTCGTGTCCTCATTCAAATACAATGTTGTTGCAAATTGTCTGTAAAATTAGTCAGAAATAGGTGTAATCGTCGGCTCATTATAATCTCTCCACCACTGGATTCTAATTAAAGTCTTTGCATGTTGTGATTTGGGAGGAGTGTAAGAGTGAACCAGCACTTGATTCACACTGCTCTGGGAAGTGTTAACTTCCAACAAGCACAGAAATCAAAGGACTTGACCAAATGCCTCTCATTAACTACTCCAGTGCTTAATTAATTGGCTTTCCTGCATTAGTTGTTCAAAGGCCTCAATGACCGTAAGCTTTCCTGGTGATTAATTCTAAAAATGAGGAATCAAAATGACTAATCTTGCCTCGGGCAGTTGCAAGGCCAGTGACCCATGTGGAGGAGAACTGTTTCAAGGGACTCCACCAGCTGCAGGAGACCTCAGTACAGAATGATGCTTCTGAAAACACAAACTCAGCGGGCTGGGCAGCATCTGTGGAGGGAATGAACGGACAGATTCCTCCTGCTTTAGTTTAGTTTGGTTTAGAGATACAGCGCGGAAACAGGCCCTTCGGCCCACCGGGTCCGCGCCGACCAGCGATCCCCGCACACTAACACTACCCTACTCCCACTAGGGACAATTTTTACGTTTACCAAGCCAATTAACTGACAAACCTGTATGTATTTGGAGTGTGGGAGGAAACCGAAGATCTCGGAGAAAACCCACGCAGGTCACGGGGAGAACGTACAAACTCCGTACAGACAGCGCCCGTAGTCGGGATCGAACCTAGGTCTCAAAGCGCTGCATTTGCTGTAAGGCAGCAACTCTACCGCTGCACCACTTTAAAATGTGAATAACTTAAAAAATATAACACCGATTTCAATGAAACCTCTTTCATTAGCACCAAAGGGACGACGGTGAGTAAGGTGGGCCTAAAATTGTCACGCTATTGTGTACCGTGTTGGCTGTAGTTCAGGAACAAACAAACAAGAGTTTTAGTATATAGATGGATGTGATGGAATCTGGTTAGATGTGCAGAAAGCAACACGATATTCATTGCTCCTGTGGTACTTTCATGCTCATAATGGCACATCAATGTTTGACCATGAAGCATCACAAGACCAGTGAACAGACACTGAGGCAGCAAGAGTCTCACGTGTTCACACTGTTGATAATCAATGTTAACGCCACAGAGAGCCGATGATAATGATGAGACTGTTTGCCCCCAGTGTTGGGGAGTGCTGGCTTGAGTGAAGACCACATTAACACTACCAAGAGCCTGGTCGCCAGCTGAGGAGATGCTCCAGAATTAGAGGGGCCAACAATGGACAAAGAGTGCAAAGAGATGCCTCAGGGACAGCTGTGCATCACATGACAACCCGTGTATGAACGCAGCACATTTACACAGCCGACACAAGCCTAGTTTAGTTTAGTGTAAGAAAATAACTGCAGATGCTGGTACAAATCGAAGGTATTTATTTCATAAAATGCTGGAGTAACTCAACAGGTCAGGCAGCATCTAAGGAGAGAAGGAATGGTGACGTTTCGGGTCAGACTGTTTAGTTTAGTTTAGTTTAGAGATACAGCGTGGAAACAGGCCCTTTGGCCCACCGAGTCCGCGCCGACCAGCGATCCCCGCACACTAACACTATCATACACACACTAGGGACAATTTACAATTATACCAAGCCAATTAACCTACAAACCTGCACGTCTTTGAAGTGTGGGAGGAAACCGAAGATCCCGGAGAAAACCCACGCAGATCCTGGGGAGAACGTACAAACTCCGCACAGGCAGCACCCAATGGATATTTTTAAGGCGGAGGTTGACAGATTCTCCATTAGTGCGGGTGTCAGGGGTTATGGGGAGAGGGCGGGAGAATGGGGTTAGGAGGGAGAGATAGATCAACCATGATTGAATGGCGGAGTAGACTCGATGGGCCGAATGGCCCAATTCTGCTCCAAGAACCTATGACCTTATGATCATTGAAGAAAGATAGACAGATCCTGGAGTTGTGATGATCTACCCTTTGTTATTGCTGCCGTGATCTCTCAGTGCATGTAAATGTTTGCAACATTACACACGAGACTCTTCTTCAAATCTACTTCATTACCAGCAATATACATAGAGCCGTGGCTTGGAAGTTAAATCACCAGACTAACAGTCCAGAGGCCCGAGTCTAACTCCCAGCACAGCACCGGCAGAGTCAGAGACTTGTTGGGCCGAAGGGCCTCATTCTGCTCCTAGAACCCATGAACTGACGAACTTGCCTAACGAACCTCCCTCGTTAAGAGATGTCAGGCTCGGCAATTAGAGTCGTGACCTGTGTAGACTGGAGCGACTAGACTTGTATACACTGGGATTTAGAAGGATGAGAGGGGAGATCTTATCGAAACGTATAAGATTATTAAGGGGTTGGACACGTTAGAGGCAGGAAACATGTTCCCAATGTTGGGGGAACCCAGAACCAGGGGCCACACAGTTTAAGAATAAGGGGTAGGCCATTTAGAACGGAGATGAGGAAAAACTTTTTCAGTCAGAGAGTTGTGAATCTGTGGAATTCTCTGCCTCAGAAGGCAGTGGAGGCCAATTCTCTGAATGCATTCAAGAGAGAGCTAGATGGAGCTCTTAAGGATAGTGGAGTCAGGGGGTATGGGGAGAAGGCAGGAACGGGGTACTGATTGAGAATGATCAGCCATGATCACATTGAATGGTGGTGCTGGCTCGAAGGGCTGAATGGCCTCCTCCTGCACCTATTGTCTATTGTCTATTCTCCCCATAACCTCTGACACCCGCTCTAATCTCCCGTGGGTCATGACTGACCAAAGCCCCTCTGGGTCTCAGCCACCCTCCCCCCTGGCCCTTCTCGCTGAGGTGTCTCCGCAATACTAACCCTTTCCCTCTCCATCAAAGTGACACCAAACTCCGGCCTGCCTGCATGATTGGTCCCCTAAGGTGTCCTTAATTCCTCGGCCATCATCAGTATAATGCGTTATTCATCAATAATTATTAACATTATCAGTCAATGTCAGTCATATCAGTAATTATTAGAAATTATTGGTTGTCATTAATCAGTATTTAGTAATTAGTAATCAGTAATTATTAATCCATAATCATTCATTATAACACCATTAGAAATTAGTAATATTAATCGGCAATTAGTAATCATCAGTAAGCATTAATTCCTAATTATTAATCAGTAATTAATAATCAGTAGTTGTTAATTTAGGAAAATATCTGCAGATGCTGGTACAAATCGAAGGTGTCACAAAATGCTGGAGTAACTCAGCGGGTCAGGCAGCATCTCAGGAGAGAAGGAATGGGTGACGTTTCGGGTCGAGACACTTCTTCAGACAGTTTTTTTCTGGGTTTTGTGTCTTTTAAATCTTGTTACAGCACCAGTATTTTGACATTTACAATTGAAATATCCGGTGATAAAATATTGCTCTGAGGGACAGGATCTAAAGCCATCAAAGGTTTGTTTGATGGAGATAGTTTATTTTCCATTTATCTGCTGCAATTTAGTGCCACAGTGTGCCCGCCTATATAAACCGTCCAGTTTAGCAGCACATTGACCAAGTCCTCAACAGATCTTGTTGTAGCTCATTAACACACAGCGATACAATATGCTGGGCTATATCTGGACAGTTGTTTAACTAAAGACAAATTCTGTGGCTGTAGCCTACTCTTACTCCCATTTTCGTATGTCCTATTGAAGAGGAACCCCTTTCGACAGTCCACCTACTGAAACTCAGCGGGTCAGGCAGGATCTGTGGAGAACATGGATAGGTGACGTTTCACAGAGTGCTGGAGTAACTCAGTGGGTCAGGCAGCATCTCTGGAGAGAAGGAATGGGTGACGTTTCACAGAGTGCTGGAGTAACTCAGCGGGTCAGGCAGCATCTGTGGAGAACATGGATGGGTGATGTTTTTGGGTCAGGACCTTTCTTCTGACTGAAAGTAGGTTCCCAAACCGGAACGTCACCGATCCATGTTCTCCACAGATGCTGCCTGACCCGCTGAGTTACTCCAGCACTCTGTGAAACGTCACCCATCCATGTTCTCCACAGATGCTGCCTGACCCGCTGAGTTACTCCAGCACTCTGTGACTTGTCTTTGGTATCAACCAGCATCTGCAGTTCCTCATTTCTGCGCCTCAGTGGGGTCTGGACTCCGTCGGGACTGAACAATTCCAAAACATCAGGTGCCAACTCCCATCTCTCACAGCAAAACTCAGGACCAACACAGTAACCACGTCCGAAGAAGGGTCTCAACCCAAAATGCCACCCATTGCTTCTCTCCAGAGATGCTGCCCGTCCCGCTGAGTTACTCCGGCATTTTGTGTCTATCTTCAATAATTACAACGTGCGGGGGAAAAAAAAACACTCAGCTGTTTAAAGTCTGATTATAATCGAGAATAAAATGAGGATATAAAATTGATGTGCCATTGACAATGTTGTAGAGAGGGAAGCATTAACAGACTCCAGGGATTAGGCTGGCATGCATCTGTCTTGTTTTATAGCCTGCCACACCGCCATTAGTGCAGTGATATCTCTGCATTACTGATAGACGCGTCAGTAAATTTTCCTTGTCACCAGCAAAGCTGGAGCTGCAATAAAGCCGGAGTAATGAGATCTTTAGGAAGAAAAGAGCTTGCAATTTCCTGCCTGTTTCATTTGCAAATCTGTAACTCCGGTGTTAATATTCAGCTGGGGTCCCAGGCAATGTGTTTTCGTAATGGAAATGACTTGCACAGCTTGGAGAAGTACAGTCAGCCCGAGTACAATCTTTCACAATGCGGCAATTAACATCATTTTCTGCTCTAAGAAATTCTCTGATGTTGGTTTAGGCATCCATGCACATTAGACCCTTGAGAAAAACTGAAAAAGCCATCCAGTGCTTATATATATATATATATATATTTTTGCCCCCCTTGCACATAGGCTTGCCAACTATCCCGTATTAGTCGGGACTTCCCGTATTTTTGGGCTAAATCAGTTTTCCCCGTCCGTACGGGACCGCCCTGGTCCAGTATTAGTAGGGTTGCCAACTTCCTCGCTCCCAAACGCGGGACAAAGGGTGGCATCACCGCCCCGCGCCCCACGCGACCTCACCCAGCCAGCGGCCACGTGCTCCCGCTCCACCAATGGCGGCCGCCATTGGTGGAGCGGGAGCACGTGGCCTCTGGCTGGGTGAGGGCGCGGGGCGGTGACATCACCCCTTGTCCCTTATTTGGGAGCGAGGAAGTTGGCAACCCTACCTGCGCATGGCTTTAACTAATGACTACGCAAACCTGGATTGATTTCTCTGGAGAGTCGGAGTCCGAGGGGAGACCCGAAGGAAACATGTCAAATTATGAGAGGCGTAGATAGGGTAGACAGTCAGAACCTTCTTTCCCCAGAGTGCAAATGTAAAGGATGAGAGGGGATTGTTTTGAAACGAGAGGGGGCAAGGTTTAAAGGAGATGTGCGGGTTTTTTTTTTACACAGAGGGGGGTGGGGGCAGATAATGTGCTGCCAGGGGTGGGGGTGGAGGCAGATACGATAGTGGTGGTGAAGAGTCTTTTAGACAGGCACGTGGATATGCAGGGAGTGGAGGGATATGGATCACGTGCGGGCAGAGGGGATCGGTTTAACTTGGTGTCGTGTTCGGCATGGACATTGTGGGCCGAAGGGCCTGTTCCTGTGCTGTACAGTTCTGTGTTCTATAAGAAAATAACTGCAGATGCTGGTACAAATCGAAGGTATTTATTCACAAAATGCTGGAGTAACTCAGCAGGTCAGGCAGCATCTCGGGTGAGAAGGAATGGCTGACGTTTCGGGTCGAGACCCTTCTTCAGACCCTTCTTCTGTGTTCTATGTTGTCAAGGTAGCAAAGTGGAGCTTGAAATCCCGTACTAATAGTCCATCTGACTGAAAACCTACAGACTTTGGAACTCTCACCTGAAATGTTCATAGTATTTTCCTTCCGCAGTTGCGGGCTGACCTGCTTGAGTATTTCCATGACTGTTCTATTTTCCATATTCCATTTAGTTTAGTGATACAGCGTGGAAACAGGCCCTTCGGCCCACCGAGTCCGCGCCGACCAGCGATCCCCGCACACTAACACAACCCTACCCACACAGGGGACAATTTACACTTATATCAGGTCAATTAACCTACAAACCTGCACGTCTTTTTGGAGTGTGGGAGGAAACTGAAGATCTCGGCGAAAACCTACGCAGGTCACGGGGAGAGCGTACAAACTCCGTACAGACAGCGCCCGTAGTTGGGATCGAACCCAGGTCTCCGGCGCTGCATTCGCTGTAAGGCAGCAACTCTACCGCTACGCCACCGTGCTGATCCAAGACTCTCCCACTAGTGGAAACATCCTCTCCACATCCACTCTACCCAGCCCTTTCGCAAGCCTAATCACAGCTGTAACCAAGGAAACACACTGCCTGTTTCTGCACAGCAGCAAGATAATGACCAGACCATCCATTTAGTGAGGTCAGTCCACAGTTCAAAATAGGGTAAGGAGAGAGACAAGGCATTTCTGACAGTCAGCTGAGAGAAGCATAATCAAATCTTATCTAATCTACAAATTCTGTTTTCTTTACACGGACTACACTTAGCCCTGTGTTTAATCGGCCAGGGAGTGGAGGGTCAGCGTTTATATCTCCCAGGCCAGACCCAAAATTTAGGAGTAACTCAGCGGGTCAAGAAGGGTCTCGATCTGAAACGTCACCCATCCCTTCTATCCAGAGATGCTGCCTGTCCCACTGAGTTACTCCAACATCTTGTGTCCATCTTTGGTTTAAACCAACAGCTGCAGTTCCTTCCGGCTGGTTTAAATCTCTCCCCTTCCACACGTCGTGTGGTGTGTGTCTGTTGTCATTCGAGTTTACTAGAACGATCCCAGGAATGAGTGGGTTAACCTATGATGAGCGTTTGTGGGCACTGGGCCTGTACTCACTGGAGTTTAGAAGGATGAGGGGGGACCTCACTGAAACGTACAGAATAGTGAGCGGCCTGGATAGAGTGGATGTGGAGAGGATGTTTCCACCAGTGGGAGAGTCTAGGACCAGAGGGCACAGCCTCAGTATTAAAGGGCGCTCTTTTAGAAAGGAGGTGAGGAGGGACTTCTTTAGTCAAGGGGTAATTAATCTGTGGAACTCATTACCACAGAGGGCTGTGGAGGCCAAGTCAGTGGATATTTTTAAGGCAGATATAGACAAATTCTTGATTAGAACGGGTGCCAAGGGTTTATGGGGAGAAGGCAGGTGAATGGGATTAAGAGGCAGACATCAGCCATGATTGAATGGCGCAGTGCACTCGATGGGCCGAATGGCCTAATTCTACTCCTAGAACTTGTGAACTTGTGAGTGTAATAGGATCTACAGTGTGTACACAGAATCGGGCAAGGATGCCCTGTTCGTGCTTCTCCAGGTTCAGCTGCCTCCAACTGCAGTCACGGTGGCTCAGCGGTAGAGTTGCTGCCTTACAGTGAATGCAGCGCCGCAGTCCCAGGTTCGATCCTGACTCTGGGTATTGTCTGTACTGAGTTTGTACGTTCCCCCTGTGACCTGCGTGGGTTTTCTCCGAGATCTTCGGTTTCCTCCCACACTTCAAAGACGTACTGGTTTGTAGGTTAATTGGCTTTTTAAATGTAAAAAAATTGTCCCTAGTGGGTGTAGGATAGTGTTAATGTGTGTGGATCGCTGGGCGGGCGCGGAACCGGTGGGCCGAAAGGGCCTGTTTCCACGCTGTATCTCTAAACTAAACTGAACTAAACTAAACTGCTACATCCTGCAATTAATTCTACAGCGCGGAAACAGGCCCTTCGGCCCACCGAGTCCACGCCGGCCAGCGATCCCCGCACGCTAACACTATCCTACACACACTAGGGACAATTTACAATTTTACCGAAGCCAATTAACCTACAAACCTGCACGTCTTTGGAGTGTGGGAGGAAACCGGAGCGCCCGGAGAAAACCCACGCAGGTCATGGGGAGAACGTACAAACTCCGTGCAGACAGCGCCTGTAGTCGGGATGGAACCCGGGTCTCCGGCGCTGTGAGGCAGCAGCTCTACCCGCTGCACCACCATGCCACAGGGAGAAAATGAATGGGTGGCGTTTCGGGTCGAGACTCTTCTTCAGAGTCGGGGAGAGGGAGACTAGAGATATGAAAAGGTACAAAGAACGAATGAATGAGGAGTATGAAAAGGCCAAACAAAGCCAGCGACGATGGTCAGGTAAAGGAGGAGCACAATGCCCCAGGGTGGAGATATACAATATTACAGGGCATCGCTCTCAGGTGAGAGGGGCAAAATTCAAAGGAGATGTACAGGGAAAGTTCTTTTACACAAAGGGTGATAGGGTCATAGTGATACAGTGTGGAAACAAGCCCTTCGGCCCAACTTGCCCACACTAGTCCCACCTGCCAGCGCTTGGTCCATATCCCTCCAAACCTGTCCTATCCATGTACCTGCCTAACTGTTTCTTAAACATTGGGATAGTCCCAGCCTCAGCTACCTCCTCTGGCAGCTCGTTCCACACACCCACCACCCTTAGTGTGAAAATTTTGCCCTTCGGATCCCTATTAAATCTTTCCCCCTTCACCTTGAACCTTTGTCCTCTGGTCCTCGATTCCCCTACTCTGGGCAAGAGACTCTGTGCATCTACACGATCTATTCCTCTCATGATTTTTTACACCACTAAAAGATCAAAGAAGGATGGTGGGTGCCTGGAACACGCTGCCAGGAGTGGGGGCGGAGGCAGATACGATAGTGGTGTTGAAGAGGCTTTTAGACAGGCGCGTGGATATGCAGGGAGTGGAGGGATATGGATCACGTGCGGGCAGAGGAAGTTAGTTTAACTTGGCATAATTTTAGCACGGACATTGTGGGCTGAACGGCCTGTTCCTGTGCTCTACTGTTCTTTATGTTGCATAGAAACATAGAAAATACTAGGCCATTCGGCCCTTCGAGCCAGCACCGCCATTCAATATGATCATGGCTGATCATCCACAATCAGTACCCCGTTCATGCTTTCTCCCCATATCCCTTGATTCCGTTAACCCAAAGAGCTAAATCTAACTCTCTCTTGAACACATGTTTTCAATGCATGTGTAGGTTGTATGTTTTATGGTCTATGTTACATTTTCCATGTCGTGTGTTCTGATACTAGGACCTCACACTACACAAAGGATGCTCGGACGTAGTAAACGCAAAGGGATTTATATCGTGGATTGTTTTAAAACTCAAGGTTTGATGCATTATTCATTGCAAGGCCTTGTGTTAAACAACAGTTTATGCAGAGAGCTTTGAGAAGTACTGACATTACTATAAGTACAATAAAAGACTTGGCTTGTGATGTGGGTCTGTCCCTCCCCAGGTTGTTATTGTGTGAGGGTTTCATGTGCTTATTTTAAAGTCAAGTCAAGTCAAGTTTATTTGTCACATACACATACACGATGTGCAGTGAAATGAAAGTGGCAATGCCTGCGGATTGTGCACAAAAAATAATTACAGTTACAGCATATAAATAAAGTGAATACAGAGAAGACAAAATTTAGTCTCTGGGGTTATAAAAGTTAACAGTCCTGATGGCCTGTGGGAAGAAACTCCGTCTCATCCTCTCCGTTTTCACAGCGTGACAGCGGAGGCGTTTGCCTGACCGTAGCAGCTGGAACAGTCTGTTGTTGGGGTGGCAGGGGTCCCTCATAATCTTGCTTGCTCTGGATCTGCACCTCCTGATGTATAGGTCCTGCAGGGGGGCGAGTGTAGTTCCCATGGTGCGTTCTGCTGAACTCACTACTCTCTGCAGGGCCTTCCTGTCCTGGACACCACCGATTATCCTCCGACTGGTGGTCTGGCACCTCCAATAATCCGGACAAGATCACGCGAGTGCTCTTGAAATTCCTCCCTGGAAGTCCCCCCGAAAGATTGTCGCCCAGGCGGGAGAGGCGGCCGATCGCGTCCTCATCGGGCTTCCGCGGCCGATCGGCAGGTGGAATTTGCTCGCTGTGGCCGGGACCCTGGAACTCCGGCCCGGACTGAGCCGGAAGACCCGTTCCCGTCGCCGGCGGAACGTTCCGGTACCGTTGGACTTGGACTCCTCTCTGTCGGTCTGGCAAAACGTATCATCCTGAAAGGCTCTGGAAGCAAAGGTGCCGGAGGGTGGGTGGAGGGGCTGCATGTTGCTTTTCTGTTTCAATAGCGCCTGGCTTGAAACCGTGACATTCACAGTGACAGGGTGACCCGAAACTCCACAACCGATGCCTCAACCATTAGAGTTTAATTACCGCCACAGCAGAGAAAGTACGGATGTCAAAGCTGGAGTCGCTCAGCGGGACAGGCAGGCAAACATCTCTGGAGGGAAGGAATGGGTGACGTTTCAGGTCTCGAAACTGCTGTCTCTGAAGAAGGGTCTCGACCCGAAACGTCACCCATTCCTTCTCTCCAGAGATGCTGCCTGACCCGCAGAGTTACTCCAGCATTTTGTGTCTATCTGTGGTTTGAACCAGCGTCTGCAGTTCCTTCCTACACAAAGTACAGATGTCAATGTGTGCACTTTATTTTCCATGGGCAGAATAAATACAAAGCACTGGAGTAATTCAGCAGGTTAGACAGCGCATATGTGGGGGGAGGCGAAGATCAGTCTGAAAAATGGTCTCAAGCCAAAACATCACCAGCCTGCATTTGGCCCATATCTCTCTGAACCTGTCTAACTGTTGAACTGTTTCGTAAACGTTGGGATAGTCCCAGCCTCAAGTACCTCCTCCGGCAGCTCGTTCCATACACCCCCTACCCTTTGTGTGAAAAGGTTACCCCTCTGCTTCCCAATTAAGTCTTTTCTCCTTCACGTTAAACCTTTGTCCTCTGGTCCTCGATTCCCCTATTCCTGCCAAGAGACTCTGTGCTTCTACCCAATCTATTCCTCTCATGATTTTGTACAATATGAGAGCCACAAGATAAAGGACAAAAATACCTGCAGTTGAAATGAATGATATCATTGCTCACCTGCTCCGCAGAATAGATGGGTTCTTGATAAAAGATTAAGCGTTTAAGCATTTGAACATGTTTCTCTGTAAGTTGAATATGATGTTGCTTTAGAGCACATTAAATATCACATTTGTAAATTGTCAGGGATAAATTATGCATTCTCCTTAAATGAATAATTTATTTAAACCATTTGTGCCGTATAATTTTTAATATACCGTATAAATATTCATGGTGACATTTCAGGTACAGCAGATAAGATCATCAGTCCTAAGAGGGAGAAGCAGGCCATTCTGCCCCTCATGTCTGCCCTCCTATCCAGTAAAAAAGAATCATAACCCGAAATGTCACCCCTATCCATGTTCTCCACAGATGCTGCCTGACCCGCTGAGTTACTCCAGCACTCTGTGAAACATCACCTATCCATGTTCTCCACAGATGCTGCCTGACCCACTGAGTTACTCCAGCACTCTGTGAAATGTCACCTATCCATGTTCTCCACAGATGCTGCCTGACCCGCTGAGTTACTCCAGCACTCTGTGAAACATCAACTATCCATGTTCTCCACAGATGCTGCCTGAATTATTCAAACCAAACCCACCACCACAATACAAGTGAAACACATTTAGACAATAGACAATAGACAATAGGTGCAGGAGGAGGCCATTCGGCCCTTCGAGCCAGCACCGCCATTCAATGTGATCATGGCTGATCATTCTCAATCAGTACCCCGTTCCTGCCTTCTCCCCATACCCCCTGACTCCGCTATCCTTAAGAGCTCTATCCAGCTCTCTCTTGAATGCATTCAGAGAATTGGCCTCCACTGCCTTCTGAGGCAGAGAATTCCATTTTGCTTAAACTGCTATTGCCCATCCTTACTGAGGATGCACTCCACCCCCTCGCGGTGCCCAGCGGTCCCGGAGATCCCCCCTGCAGTCCTTCTCCAGTGCCACCCGGGCGCGGACGTGACCCTGGAGATGGGGCAGGTGGCCGGCTGGGGCCGTGACTGGCGGATGGTGGCTCAGTGTTGAGGTTCTGTCCTTGCAGACGGACGTAACATTGCTCACATCTCGGCACTTGGAGAGAGCAGTCAATGTGAGATGGGCGTCGGGAGCTTCTACATCCACAGTAAATCGACTCAATAAATGGGCCGGCGTTGAGTTCAGAGGCAATAAATGTGATGGAGTGGGGCTGGCTGTATCACTCTGATGGATAACGATCAGCATTAGTCTCAAACGCATTAAATTACTGCCTCAGCTTCCTGTCGGTTAACTGATACTCGCCCTCTTAAAGATATTAATTTATGTTCTCACAGTTCCCCTGGTACCTGCACCTGTCCAGGCTGTACCTTGTGCATGGTTCCAGGTACCTGCACCTGTCCAGGCTGTACCTTGTGCATGGTTCCAGGTACCTGCACCTGTCCAGGCTGTACCTTGTGCATGGTTCCAGGTACCTGCACCTGTCCAGGCTGTGCCTTGTGCATGGTTCCAGGGACCTGCACCTGTCCAGGCTGTGCCTTGTGCATGGTTCCTGGTACCTGCACCTGTCCAGGATGTACCTTGTGCATGGTTCCAGGTACCTGCACCTGTCCAGGATGTACCTTGTGCATAGTTCCAGGTACCTGCACCTGTCCAGGCTGTACCTTGTGCATGGTTCCAGGGACCTGCACCTGTCCAGGCTGTACCTTGTGCATGGTTCCAGGGACCTGGGCCTTCACTGAACACTATGCAAGGTCTCCCTGGTACTTGCGTCTCCCCTGTTCCCTCAGCCCCTCCTGCACTTTGTACCCTACTGTATCATAGAGTTACAGAGTCACACAGTGTGGAAACAGGCCCTTAGGCCCAGCTTGCTCATGCCAACCAACATGCCCCATCTACACCAGTCCCACCTGCCCTCTTTTGGCCCGAATCCCTTTAAACCTGTCATATCCATACACCTGTCCCGCCCCCTGCCCTGACACCAGTCTGAAGAAGGGTCTCCACCCGAAACTTCACCCATTCCTTCTCTCCAGAGATGCTGCCTGACCCGCTGAGTTACTCCAGCATTTTGTGTCTACCTTCGATTTAAACCAGCACCTGCAGTTTTTAAGTTTCCTACACACCTGTCCAAGTGTCTTTTAAATGTTGCGATAGTCCCTGCCTCAGCTACCTCCATACACTCACCACCCTCTGTGTGTAAACGTTGCCCCTCAGGTTCCTATTAAATCTTTGTTTTACAGGGCCCTAGTGAGACCGCACCTGGAGTACTGTGTGCAGTTTTGGTCTCCAAATTTGAGGAAGGATATTCTTGCTATTGAGGGCGTGCAGCGTAGGTTTACTAGGTTAATTCCTGGAATGGCGGGACTATCATATGTTGAAAGACTGGAGCGACTAGGCTTGTATACACTGGAATTTAGAAGGATGAGAGGAGATCTTATCGAAACGTATAAGATTATTAAGGGGTTGGACACGTTAGAGGCAGGAAACATGTTCCCAATGTTGGGGGAGTCCAGAACAAGGGGCCACAGTTTAAGAATAAGGGGTAGGCCATTTAGAACTGAGATGAGGAAAAACTTTTTCACTCAGAGAGTTGTAAATCTGTGGAATTCTCTGCCTCAGAAGGTAGTGGAGGCCAATTCTCTGAATGCATTCAAGAGAGAGCTAGATAGAGCTCTTAAGGATAGCGGAGTCAGTGGGTACGGGGAGAAGGCAGGAACGGGGTACTGATTGAGAATGATCAGCCATGATCACATTGAATGGCGGTGCTGGCTCAAAGGGCCGAATGGCCTCCTCCTGCACATATTGTCTATTGTCTATTCCCCCCTGTCACTGGACATCTGGACAGGGAGGTCCCGACCCGAAATGTCACCTGTAGATAGGATAGACCGTTTATCCATACACAAATGCCAAGACTAGAGAGCAGATAAGATCATCAGTCCTAAGAGATAGAAGCGGGCCATTCTGCCCCTCATGTCTGCCCTGCTATCCAGTAAAGAAGGATCCTAACCTGAAATGTCACCCTTATCCATGTTCTCTAGAGATGGGGCAAAGTTTAAAGCAGATGTGTGGGGCAGGTGTTTTACACAGAGGGGGGTGGGGGCCTGGAACGCGTTGCCAGGGGTGGGGGTGGGGGTGGAGGCAGATACGACAGTGGTGTTGAAGAGAGTTTTGGATAGTTCATGTTATAGGAGTGGAATATGACCATTCGGCCCATCAAGCCTACTCCAATAGGCACATGGATATGCAGGGAGTGGAGGGATATGGATCACGTGCGGGCAGAGGGGATTAATTTAACTTGGCATCATGCCCAGCACAGACATTGTGGGCCGAAGGGCCTGTTCCTGTGCTGTATTGTTGTGTTGATGGAATGAGAGCTTTGCTGACAGTGGCAGCATTTAGTGTCCATCTCTAACCCTCCCTGTACTGAAGGAGCAGTTCAGAGCCAGACACAGACCAGCTCCCATGTAGCCCTGTCTGTTGGCACATTGGCGCAGCGGGTAGAGCTGCTGCCTCACAGCGCCAGAGACCCGCGTTCCGAGAGACAGCAGCTGTCGTACGGAGTTTGTACGTTCTCTCCATGACCTGCGTGGGTTTTCTCCGAGATCTTGATCAGTGCGGGTGTCAGGGGTTATGGGGAGAAAGCAGGAGAATGGGGTTAGGAGGGAGAGATAGATCAGCCATGATTGAATGGCGGAGTAGACTTGATGGGCCGAATGGCCTAATTCTACTCCTATTCCTTTTGACCTTATGACCTTACAGAGTCATAGAGCGTCATAGAGTGATACAGTGTGGAAACAGGCCCTTCGGCCCAACTTGCCCACACCGGCCATCATGTCCCAGCTACACTGGTCCCACCTGCCAGCACTTGGTCCATATCCCTCCAAACCTGTCCTATCCATGTACCTGTCTAATTGCTTCATAAACGTTGCGATAGTCCCAGCCTCAACTACCTCCTCTGGCAGCTCGTTCCATACACCCACCACCCTTTGTGTGAAAAAGTTACCCCTCAGATTCCTATTAAATCTTTCCCCCTTCACCTTGAACCTATGTCCTCTGGTCCTCGATTCCCCTACTCCGGGCAAGAGACTCTGCGCATCTACCCGATCTATTCCTCTCATGATGTTGTACACCTCCATAAGATCGCCCCTCATCCTCCTGCGCTCCATGGAATAGAGACCCAGCCTGCTCAACCTCTCCCTGTAGCTCACACCCTCTAGTCCTGACAATATCCTCAAATCTTTTCTGAACCCTTTCACGCTTGACAATAGCTTTCCTATAACATGGTGCCCAGACCTGAACACAATATTCTAAATGCGGTCTCACCAACGTCTTGTAGAACTGCAACATGTCCTCCCAACTTCTATACTCAATACTCTGACTGATGAAGGCCAACGTGCCAAAAGCCATTTTGTCCACCTTATCTACCTACGGCTCCACCTTCAAGGAACCATGCACCTGCACTCCTAGATCCCTCTGCTCTACAACACTCCCCAGAGGCCTACCATTCACTGTGTAGGTCCAGCCCTTGTTAGACGACCCAAAATGCAACACCTCACACTTCTCTGTATTAAATTCCATCAACCATTCCTCCGCCCACCTGGCCAATCAATCCAGATCCTGCTGCAATCGTTCACAACCATCTTCACTATCTGCAAAACCACCCACTTTTGTATCATCAGCAAACTTGTTAATCTTGCCCTGAATGTTCTCATCCAAATCATTGATGTAGATGACAAGCAGTAACGTGCCCAGCACTGAACCCTGAGGCACACCACTAATCACAGGCCTCCAGTCTGAGAAGCAACCTTCCACCATCACCCTCTGCTTCCTTCCATGAAGCCAATTTGCTATCCATTCATCCTTGGATCCCATGCGATCTAACCATCCAGAGCAGCCTACCATACGGAATCTTGTCGAATGCCTTACTGAAGTTCATGTACACAACATCCACAGCTCTGCCCTCATCAACCTCTTTGGTCACGTCTTCAAAAAGCTCAATCAGATTTGTGAGACACGATCTCCCATGTACAAAACCATGCTGACTGTCCCTGATCAGCCCTTGTCCATCCAAATCCCTCAGAATACTCTAGTAACTTTCCAACTACAGATGTTAAGCTCGCCGGCCTATGGTTCCCAGCATTTTCCCTGCAGCCCTTCTTGAATAGAGGCACAACATTTGCCACCCTCCAGCCTTCCGGCACCTCTCCTGTATTTAAGGACGACTCGTAAATTTCAACCAGGGCTCCCACAAACACCTCTCTAGTTTCCTACAGTGTCCTCAGATATATCTGATCAGGCCCTGGAGTAACTCAGCGGGTCAGGCAGCAACTCTGGACGGTATCTTCAGCACTTCTTTGACGGTAACACAGACTGCTCTCAAGACACTTCCATTGACTGCCCCACGTTCCTCCGTCCCACTGTCTTCCTCCTCGGCAAATACAGAGGATATCCGGTTCCCTCCCACACTCCATAGGCATGCAGGTTTGTAGGTTAATTGGCTTTGGTATAAAATGTAAAATCATCCATAGTGAGTGTAGGATGGTGTTAGTGTGCCGGGAGTGTTGGTCGGTGCGGACTCGGTGGGCCGAAGGGCCTGTTTCCGCGCTGTATCTCTAAACTAGAAAAAGACCAGTCGTTGAATTCTTGTGGAGCTGGAAACAAAGAACTGGAATGAAATGTCACTGGAGCAAGTTAAAATGAAGCAAAGCGTAATTGCAGATTGTGAGTGACAAGTGTTTGCATAATCAGAGTGAGCAGTTATTCATGAACCTGTGCATTGTTCAATTAGTCTCTCTTTGTCACTGCAAGTGTTCCAGCTGTCAGTTAGAAGTGCCAGCTTGTTTACAGTGGATAATTAGACCAAAGACAGACACAGAGTGCTGGAGTAACTCAGAGGGTCAGGCAGCATCTGTGGAGAACATGGATAGGTGACGTTTCACAGAGTGCTGGAGTAACTCAGCGGGTCAGGCAGCATGAAGGATTGTTGACGTTTCTGGGTTGGGACCCATCCATGTTCTCCACAGCTGCTGCCTGACCCGCTGAGTTACTCCAGCACTCTGTGAAACGTCACCTATCCGTGTTCTCCAGAGTTGCTGCCTGACCCGCTGAGTTACTCCAGCACTCTGTGAAACATCTTTCTGCAGTTGTACAGGGCCCTAGTGAGACCGCACCTGGAGTACTGTCTGCAGTTTTGGTCTCCAAATTTAAGGAAGGATATTCTTGCTATTGAGGGCGTGCAGCGTAGGTTCACCAGGTTAATTCACCGGAATGGCGGGACTGTCATATGTTGAAAGACTAGAGCGACTAGGCTTGTATACACTGGTATTTAGAAGGATGAGAGGGGATCTTATTGAAACATATAAGATTATTAAGGGTTTGGACACGTTAGAGGCAGGAAACATGTTCCCAATGTTGGGGGAGTCCAGAACCAGGGGCCACAGTTTAAGAATAAGGGGTAGGCCATTTAGAACGGAGATGAGGAAAAACTTTTTCAGTCAGAGAGTGGTAAATCTGTAGAATTCACTGCCTCAGAAGGCAGTGGAGGCCAATTCTCTGAATGCATTCAAGAGAGAGCTAGATAGAGCTCTTAAGGATAGCGGAGTCAGGGGGTATGTGGAGAAGGCAGGAACAGGGTACTGATAGAGAATGATCAGCCATGATCACATTGAATGGTGGTGCTGGCTCGATGGGCCGAATGGCCTACTCCTGCACCTATTGTCTATTGTCTATTGATCTCCAGAGATGCTGCCTGACCCGCTGAGTTACTCCAGCACTCTGTGTCATGGTTAGATCAGACTGGGGATGAGAGACTGCAGATGTTGGAATCCTGGGCATTGCACAAATTGCTGGAGGAACTCAGCGGGTCAGGCAGCATCTGTGGAAGGAATGGACAGGCGACGTGACAGGTCGGGACCCTTCTTCAGACTGATTGTTGTGAGCCAAACCTTTGCCACAACCGGGAGATGGGATTTTCCCACTGACAAACACCAGCTCACGGTCGGGCGGTTCAGTCTCATGAGAGACTGGGCTGATCGGACATTACTGGACTTTACCTTGCACTAAAAGCTATTCCCTTTACCCTGTATCTGTATACTGTGGATGGCTCAATCATAATCACGTCTAGACTTTCCGCGGACTGGTCAGCACGCAGCAAAGGGTTTCCACTGTGCCTCGGTACACGGGACAATAAACTAAACTATAAACTAAAGGACCACTGTGTGTCATGGTTGGATCAGACTGGGGATGAGAGGCAGCAGAAGTTGGAATCCTGAGCAAAGGACAAAGAGCTGGAGTAACTCAGCGGGACAGGCAGCATCTTTGGAGAGAAGGAATGGGTGACGTTTCGGGTTGAAACGTCACCCATTCCTCCTCTGACCCGCTGAGTTACTCCAGCTTTTTGTGTCTATCTTTAGTTTAAACCAGCGCCTGCAGTTCCTTCCAACAGATAAACTGAAGCAAAGTAAACTAAACTAAAGAATTGCAAGGTCTAGCCACAGAAACCTGGAGGGACGGGACTGAAAGAACAGGTTTTCCTGGTCTTTGTTTCTCTGCCAGAGTTGCTGAGTGAATGGGGCCAGTGGGGAGATTGAGGCTGGAATATAAAGTAACAGCAGAGGCTCCGAGCATCTGCAGCTCTGGGTGAATCCCAGTTCAGCTGACACACGTTCCATGTGTAACGCACACAGGCCTGTCAAACTCCAACCACAGCTGCCAATGGGAGTTGCTGCTCAGCCCAGCACAATGCTGCCCTTGTCCGTCTCAAACAACCCAGCGTCCTCACTCTCGACACTAGAGCCTGAAGAAGGGCCTCGACCCGAAACATCGCCCATCCCTTCTCTCCACAGATGCTGCCAGACCCGCTGAGTTACTCCAGCACTCTGTGAAACGTCACCTATCCATGTTCCCCACAGATGCTGCCTGACCCGTTGAGTTACTCCAGCATTTGTGTTCACATTAATGTTGGATGCACTGATTTATTTTCTTTTTATATCCGCCTCTCATCTTAAACCAGCGTCTGCAGTTGCTTCCTAAACTAAACAATAACAGGATCGGAGCAGGAAGAGAACGGGAATATGGAGAAAACGCTGATTAATGTAGTGTTAACAATTCAAAGATTTAAATAAACGCCCTCAGCGTTCAATACGAGCTGCCTTGGTTTATTGGATTAAGTACTTCACTGTAGTTGACACTTTGCACTCTAAATTGACGGAGGTGACAATGTGTAATGAACAGAGCTGCCTGGCTGCTAATGCAACAAGGACTGACAGGAGCTGGGTCTGCACCCGGATCAATAAGTCATTCGGTGTAAGAAAATAACTGCAGATGCTGGTACAAATCGAAGGTATTTATTCACAAAATGCTGGAGTAACTCAGCGGGTCAGGCAGCATCTCAGGAGAGAAGGAATGGGTGACGTTTCGGGTCGAGACCCTTCTTCAGACTGATGTCAGGGGGGGCGGGACAAAGGAAAGATATAGGTGGAGACAGGAAGATAGAGGGAGATCTGGGAAGGGGAGGGACAGAGGAACTATCTAAAGTTGGAGAAGTCGATGTTCATACCACTGGGCTGCAAACTGCCCAGGCGAAATATGAGGAAACCAAGCGCAGGCTCGGCGATCGCTTCGCTCAACACCTGCGCTCGGTCCACGTTGGCCAAACTGATCTCCCAGTGGCTGAGCACTTCAACTCCCCCTCCCATTCCCAGTCTGACCTTTCTGTCATGGGCCTCCTCCAGTGCCATAGTGAGGCCCAGCGGAAATTGGAGGAACAGCACCTCATATTTCGCCTGGGCAGTTTGCAGCCCAGCGGTATGAACATTGACTTCTCCAACTTTAGATAGTTCCTCTGTCCCTCCCTTCCCCTCCTGTTTCCCAGATCTCCCTCTATCTTCCTGTCTCCACCTATGTCCTTCCTGTGTCCCGCCCCCCCTGACATCAGTCTGAAGAAGGGTCTCGACCCGAAACGTCACCCATTCCTTCTCTCCCGAGATGCTGCCTGACCTGCTGAGTTACTCCAGCATTTTGTGAATAAATACCTTCAATAAGTCATTCACATGGAACAGGCATGAGAGGCTTTCATTCATAGCTCCCAGAGTGGATGAGGCTGTGGGTTTATATGTGTGATGGTTCCTGCAGCTTTCCACTGGATGCAGCACGCACTGGGCCACTGGGCCACTGGGCCAGTGGAGGCAACTAGGACCGGGCTAGCTTGCCCACTGTGCTCCAACACCTAACTAAACCTATTGCAGAACAATATGTAGGAAGGAACTGCAGGTGCTGCTTTACACCGAAGATAGACACAAAAAGCTGGAGTAACTCACCGGGACAGGCAACATCTGTGGATAGAAGGGATCGGGCGAGGTTTCAGGTCTGAAGTCCAAAACGTCACCCATGCCTTCTCCCCAGAAATGCTGCCTGTCCCGCTGAGTTACTCCAGCATTTTGTGCCCATCAATGTGTAGGAAGGAACTGCAGATGCTGGTTTAAACTGTAGAGAGGCACAAATTGCCTGGTGTAAATTGTCCTTGATGTGTAGGATAGAACTGTGTACAGGCGATCGATGGTCGGCGTGGACTTGGTGGACCAAAGGGGCTGTTTCCACAATGTATCTCTAAACTAAACATTGTCGCATTTGAAGATAGGCACAAAAAGCTGGAGTAACTCATCAAGGACGGGCAGCATCTCTGGAGAGAAGGAATGGGTGACGTTTCGGGTCGAGACCCTTCTTCAGACTGATTTTCTTCAGTGACAGTTGCGATTAATGTTTGGGTGTCAGGGGTTATGGGGAGAAGGCAGGAGGTTGGGACTGAGTCCACAGACTCCACAGACACTGCTTTGCTTTTACACTTGGAAGCATTTGGACAGGTGGTAGTAAGAATTTCATTGTTCCGTTTCAGTACATATGACAATTAAGTAATTGTAAGGGTGTCATTGATCAGTGCGGGTGTCGGGGGTTGTAGGGGAGAAGGCAGGACAATGGGGTTGGGAGGGAGAGAGAGATCAGCCGTGATTGAATGGCGGGGTAGACTTAGTTTAATTTAATTTTGTTTAGAGATACAGCGCTGAAACAGGCCCTTCGGCCCCCTGAGTCCACACCGACCAGCGATTCCTGCACACAATCCTACTCCAGGGACAGTTTTTACAGCCAATTAATCTACAGAGCTGCACGTCTTTGGAGTGTGGGAGGAAACAGAAGTTCTCGGAGAAATCCCACGCAGGTCACGGGGAGAACGTACAAACTCCGTACAGACGGCGCCCACAGTCAGGATGGAACCCGGGACTCTGGCGTTGTGAGGCAGCAAATCTACCGCTGTGCCACCGTGCCGCCCTTAATTCTGCCCCTAACACTTCTGAACTTATGAAGTTATCTCCTAAATCCCTCTGCTCTTATGTCTAAGGAACAGGCAGCATCTAAAATGGGGCAGTCAGAGAAATGTGTAGGAAGGAACTGCAGATGCTGCTTTACACCGAAGATAGACACAAAACGCTGGAGTAACTCAGCGGGACAGGCAGCATCTCTGGAGAGAAGGAATGGGTGACGTTTCGGGTCGAGACCCTTCTTCAGACTGAGAGTCAGGGGATAATTGATTCCCCGTCAGTGAATCCACACTGACTACTCTGAGAAGTAAGTGGGCAGCTAAACTGGAACCGAAACATAAACTAACCAAAGAACTCTCTGCCGTTTAACTTATGAAGCCTCGTTTACAACTCATTAATTTTATTATGCGATTTCAGCATCGCTGAAGGAATCATTAACTCAACAGATTCCCATGTAGGACTTAAATATTCATTACCATTTGCTCAATATGAAAGATTCATTTTATAACCACACTAACCTACGCAACAAAGACAGAATAATTATACATCGTAAGTTTAATAAAGAGATAAAAATGATCAGATATTTCAATGATTTGTTTAGATGCTGCTGGGAATTGTTGTGTGTGTGTGTGGGCTGTGTGGAAATAATCATTTGTCTTGTTTCTCCTCTCGTGTCCACAACAGTGCTTTATATTTAGAGGCAGGCTACAATATTTTACCCTCAGTGGAAATAAAGAAAAACACTCTAACTGCTGCAGGGGTGGGTGGGTTAGATGTAGACAGAGCTCTTGTTTCTTCTGACAGGCAAGCACAGAACCGAAGGTAGACACAAAATGCTGGAGTAACTCAGCGGGTCAGGCAGCATCTGTGGAGAACATGGATAGGTGACGTTTCACAGAGTGCTGGAGTAACTCAGCGGGTCAGGCAGCATCTGTGGAGAACATGGATAGGTGACGTTTCACAGAGTGCTGGAGTAACTCAATGGGTCAGGCAGCATCTGTGGAGAGGAGTGGGTGATATTTTGGGTCGAGACTCGTCTTCAGCACATAATTGTCTCAGAATGAGTAGCGTTACTTTCAGAACAAGAATGGGAAGGAATTTGCAGTGACAGAGGCGGGGTGGGGGGGTGAAGGTGTCAGGGAGAGGGGTGGGGTGGGTAGGGTGGTGTCAGGGAGAGGGGTAGGGGGGTGAAGGTGTCAGGGGTGGGGTGGGGGTTGAAGGTGTCAGGGAGAGGGGTGGGGTGGGTAGGGTGAAGGTGTCAGGGAGAGGGGTGGGGTGGGTAGGGTGAAGGTGTCAGGGAGAGGGGTAGGGGGGTGAAGGTGTCAGGGGTGGGGTGGGTAGGGTGAAGGTGTCAGGGAGAGGGGTGGGGTGGGTAGGGTGAAGGTGTCAGGGGTGGGGTGGGGGGTGAAGGTGTCAGGGAGAGGGGTGGGGTGGGGGGGTGAAGGTGTCAGGGAGAGGGGTAGGGGGGTGAAGGTGTCAGGGGTGGGGTGGGGGTTGAAGGTGTCAGGGAGAGGGGTGGGGTGGGTAGGGTGAAGGTGTCAGGGGTGGGGTGGGTAGGGTGAAGGTGTCAGGGGTGCGGTGGGTAGGGTGAAGGTGTCAGGGAGAGGGGTAGGGTGGTGAAGGGGGGTTTGAGATGGGGGGGAAGTTACAGAGACTGGGCTAGATGTGATGGAGAGGGGGTGGTGAAGGGGGGTTTGAGATTGGGGGGAGGTTACAGAGAGAGGGGGGGGAGTGAAGGTGACAGAAAGGCACAGTGGTGCAGCGGGTAGAGCTGCTACCTCACAGCGTCAGAGACCCAGGTTCGATCCTGACCTCGGGCTCTGTTTGCGTGGAGTTTGCATGTTCTCCCCGTGACCCTGTGGGTTTTCTCCGGGTGCTCCGGTTTCCTTCCGCATCCCAACAAAGTGCGGGTTTCCAGGGTAATTGGCTTCTGTAAATTGTTCCTCGTGTGCAGGACAGATCTACCGTGAATGAGCGATCGCTGGTCGGCACGGACTCGGTGGGCCGAAGGGCCTCTTTCTGTGCTGTATTTCTAAACTAAGCTAAACTAATACCTGTGATGGCAAGCAATGCGCTTCTGCGTTTTTTAAATAATGTATTAAATCTGAATGCAAGGTCATGCCAGGCACACAACACTTACAGGAATGATGGCAGAACTGCCTCCACAGAGCATGTTAATAAAGCTTGTAAACAACTTGGAGCAAAGGTGGATGAGTATTCATCCATCCATTCATCCATTCAACTAGGTATGTCGTGTAGCTTGTCGGTGTGGCAGGTTCCACTGTTGAACCACTGTGGTTGCTGGGGTCGAGTAGACCACAACAACTCAAATCTGATCGGCGTCACGGTCGGTTAGGCCCCTGGTGTGATTTATCTCCTGCAATGATCAACCCTTGCCCCTGGCACATGTACGGGGGCAGGCTGGGACGGTGGCTCCTGGTTATGCATTCGCCCGTACCGAAATCAGACACAAAATGCTGGAGTAACTCAGCGGGACAGGCAGCGTCTCTGGAGGGAGGGAAGGAACGGGCGACGTCTCGGGTCGAGACTCTTCTTCAGACTGACGCATTTGGCTTCTGTCCCAACAGAACGAAAAGGAAGGGCCGGCAGAAGGGGCGGCACGGTGGTGCAGCGGGTAGAGCTGCTGCCTCACAGCGCCAGTTCAATCCTGACCACTGGTGCTGTCTGTACGGAGTTTGTACGTTCTCCCCGTGACCTGCTTGGGTTTTTTTTCCGTGATCTTCGGTTTCCTCCCACACTCCAAAGACGTGCAGGTTTGTAGATTAATTGGCTTGGTGTAATTGTAAATTGTCCCTAATGTGTGTAGGATAGTGCTAGTGTGCAGGGATCGCTGGTCGGCACGGACTCGGTGGGCCGAAGGGCCTGTTTCCACGTTGTATCTCTAATCTAAGCTAAACTAAATTCTCGCTGTGACCATGTGGGTTTTCTCCGGGTGCTCTGGTTTCCTCCCACACTCCAAAGACATTCGGGTTTGTAGGTTAATTGGCTTCGGTAAGAAATTGTAAATTGTCCCTAGTGTGTCCCTGTTACTCTCTGAGTTACTCCAGCACTTTGTGTCCATCGTCAGGCTTGCATTATGTCTGGTAAGCCGGGATATGACTGGGAAAGAGTTCCTGATCTGTGAAACACCGGCCCTTAACGATGCCAAACAACCCACAAACTGATCATCTTAGCAGCTGCAATGTTAAATTATTGTTGAACTCTTTGAACCGAAGTGCGAAGAGCGAGAGCAAAGCTGTTACTTTAGCCCCAGGGAGCTGTTTCATCAGAGAAGGCCATTAATCTTCAGTGTGTTGGTCGTTGGCACGTTACCACACAACGCCTCTGCCCCTGGGCAAAGTCTCAGCTCTGTCCCCCACACCGTCCCTGCGTGTGGAGCCTAGCGTCGCCAACTGTCCCGTATTAGTCGGGACATCCCGTATCTTGGGCTAGATTAGTTTGTCCCGTACGGGACCGCCCTTGTCCCGTATTAGTAGGGTTGCCAACTTCCTCACACCCAAATAAGGGACAAATGGTGACGTCACCGCCCTGCGCACCACGTGACCTCACCCAGCCAGCGGCCACGTGCTCCCGCTCCACCAATGGCGGCCGCCCGGGCCGGGAGGCGGGTTGCTACGCAACCTCCGTTAGGCGAACACACTCAGCCCCGCTCCCCGAACGCACTCCGTTAGCCTACACTGTCCCGGCCTACAGCGGCCCCCGGGCCTAATACGGGACAAGGGCGGTCCCGTACGGGACTAACCAATTTAGCCCAAAATACGAGATGTCCCGGCTAATACGGGACAGTTGGCGACCCACCTCCCAGCCCAGGCGGCCCACATTGGTGGAGCGGGAACACGTGGCCGCTGGCTGGGTGAGGTCACGTGGGGCGCGAGGCAATGACGTCACCACCCCTCTCTCGCTGTTGCCCACCATACCCCTCTCCCTGATCTCCACGGAGCACTGGAGCCCCAACCTTCAGCCCCGACCTGCTGAACCCAGCAGCTGTGCGGAGACTGATTTAGACACTGCAGCCTCTGCCAAGGAGGTCAGTGCAGCAAGACTGTGGGCCTTTGTTCTGGGTTCTCCAGCTGTGTGGGTCCAACATAGAACAACAGAGAGAGAGACAGAGAGAGAGACACACACAAAATGCTGGAGTAACTCAGCGGGACAGGCAGCATCTCTGGAGAGAAGGAATGGGTGACGTTTCAGGTAGTCATTCCAATTCCGATTCACCTCTACTCCATTGTGGACATTGCCAACACACTTGGCAAGGACTTGTCCGTGTCCCATCCCAGTCATTCCTCCTCCTCCCTCTCCCCCGCTCCCGTCCGGCAGAAGGTACAGAAGCTTGAATGCGTGCACCACCAGACTCAGGAACAGCTTTTTCCCCTCTATTATCAGGCTTCTGAACGGCCCTTCCATAAGCTAGGGTGCTGCCCGATTCACCTCTGCCCCATTGCGGACATTGGACTTTGTCTGTGGAACTGATGCGCTACAATGCTGAGAACTATATTCTGCACTCTGTATCTTCTCCTCTGCTCCACCTGTTGGACTGGAGTTTGACCTGATATTATTTGTGTATATTGTGGTTTGGATAGCATGCAAAACGAAGCTTTTCACTGTACCTCGGTACAGGTGACAGTATTAAACCTAGGGCTAAAACCTAGTCTATTACCAATAACTTTGCAAAGACAATGGTGGATGATTTATGGATGTATTGATGAGAGATTGCCAAAGGAACAGAGATCTGTTGACAAACCACAGCTGGCTGTGAAGTGACTGTTCTTCCCAAGTTTGGTAATGTCTGAAGAAGGGTCTCGACCCGAAACGCCACCCATTCCTTATCTGTGCACTGTGGACGGCCCGATTGTAAATATGTACAGTCATTTTGCTGACTAAATAACACGCTGGGCGCTGTCCGTGTGGAGTTTGCACGTTCTCCCCGTGACCTGCGTGGGTTTTCTCCGGGGGTTTTCTCCAAGGGGGTGTGGGTTTGGAAGTTAAAATTTGTAAATTGTCTCTAGTGTGTGTAGGATAGTGCTAGTGTACGGGCCGATCACTGGACGGCGCGGACTCGATGGGCCGAAGGGCCTGTTTCCGCCCTGTTTCTCTCAAGTCACTGAAGGTCTACAGAAGCACGATGAGTTGAGGGAAGGCCATGGACCTGGGACCGGGAGGTGGGGTCAACCCAACATTCACCTCCTTGCCACCATCAACACAGGGGGCAGTGTGGGCTCATTGTGATCACAGAACAGTACAGCACAGGAACAGGCCCTTCGGCCCACAATGTCCGTGCCGAACACGATGCCGTTAAACTGATCCCCGCTACCCGCACGTGATCCATACCCCTCCATTCCCTGCATATCCACGCGCCTGTCCGGGTAGACTTGATGGGCCGAATGGTCATGTTCCACTCCTATAACTTATGAACTATCCAAAAATCTCTTCAACACCACTATCGTATCTGCCTTAAGGATAAGGGGGAAGTCTTTTAGGACCGAGATGAGAAAACATTTCTTCACACAGAGAGTGGTGAATCTGTGGAATTCTCTGCCACAGAAGGTAGTTGAGGCCAGTTTATTGGCTATATTTAAGAGGGAGTTAGATGTGGCCCTTGTGGCTAAAGGGATCAGGGGGTATGGAGAGAAGGCAGGTACGGGATACTGAGTTGGATGATCAGCCATGATCATATTGAATGGCGGTGCAGGCTCGAAGGGCCGAATGGCCTACTCCTGCACCTATTTTCTATGTTTCTATGTTCCTCCACCACCATAAGATAGAGCTCTTAAGGATAGCGGAGTCAGGGGGTATGGGGAGAAGGCAGGAACGTGGTACAAATTGAGAATGATCAGCCATGATCACATTGAATGGCGGTGCTGGCTCGAAGGGCCGAATGGCCTGCTCCTGCACCTATTGTCTATTATATATTGTCACCCCTGGCAGCGAGTTCCAGCCCCCCACCCCCCTTTCTGTAAAAGACCTGCCCCACACATCTCCTTTAAACTTTGCCCCTCTCACCTTAAAGCTGTGCCCTCTAGTCATAGTAATGTGCCCTCTAGTCATAGTAATGTCTTCTTCAGTCTGAAGAAGGGTCTTGACCTGTAACGTCACCCGTTCCTTCTCTCCACAGATGCTGCCTGACCCGCTGAGTTACTCCAGCACTCTGTGAAACGTCACCTATCCATGTTCTCCACAGATGCTGCCTGACCCACTGAGTTACTCCAGCACTCTGTGAAACGTCACCTATCCACGTTCTCCACAGATGCTGCCTGACCCGCTGAGTTACTCCAGCACTCTGTGAAACGTCACCTATCCACGTTCTCCACAGATGCTGCCTGACCCGCTGAGTTACTCCAGCTTCCTCTTATTTCGTGTCCATCATCTATGTTTCCAATGTTGGGCCGGGCTATTGCACAGTGGACAGCCTTCTCGTTGGCCACTGCTAGATCTTCCAGGCAGCGTTGTTCACTGAGAAGTGGGCACGTTAGTAGGTGTGGCGTGGATCGTACAGATGTTCCACATTCACATTCTGTGCCTGCCGCATCTGCAAAGCCCCGTGTACAGATACAGAGCAAAGGAAATAACGTTTAGTGCAAGGGCAATAAAGGCCAGTAAAGTCCGATTAAAGATAGTCCAAGGGTTCCCAATGAGGGAGATGGGAGGTCAGCACCGCTCTCTAGCTGGTGAGAGGACGGTTCAGTTGCCTGATAACAGCCAGGAAGAAACTGCCCCTGAATCTGGAGGTGTGCGTGTTCACACTTCTGTACCTCTTGCCCGATGGGAGAGGGGAGAAGAGGGAGTGACCGACCGGGGGTGAGACTGGCCCTTGATGAAGCTGCTGGCCTTGCCGAGGCAGCTCGAGGTGCACCCGGAGAAAACCCACACAGTCTCGGGGAGAACATGCAAACTCCACACAGACAGCCCCCAAGGTCAGGATCGACCGGGGTCTCTGGCGCTGTGAGACCGCTGCGCCACCGTGCCGACACTTCCGTTTAAGCGTGGGGAGTGTTCCTGCCTCCATCACCCTTTGGAAGATTACTTCATCATCTAGTAAGTGGAATAATCCTTTCTCAACTTTCTACTGATGAAGTCGGTGTCTTGTGGTTACCCTCACATCTGATGGTCGAACCATGTCCTTCCTGTTTACGCTGCCTTACTCAGACACTCATCATTGTAAACGGCTCAATTAACACCCCCCCCCCTAGTTCCTGGGCGATCTCTCCTCGTGATCGAGCAGCCCGCACCACATCCTCTGCTCTCTCAGCCTTCCTGGAGTTTGTCGACGTTCAGCCCATCGGGTCGATGCTAGCCCATTAGGGGAGCGATCACTCCAATCCCATTTATTCCCTCTCCTTTTGTCGCTCATTCTCTCCCACAATTCATCTTCTTAGGGACATAAGACGCAGGAACAGAATTAGACCATTCGGCCCATCGAATGTCTGCTCCGCCATTCGATCAAGGCTGATCTATCTCTCCGTCCTAGCAATCTGTGGTCGAGGAGCCTGTGGGGGGGTAGGGGAAGGCGATGGGGGGGGGGAGCGCCGTGAGGAACGGTGGGAGAACAAAGGGGTCCCGGTGTGGGGGGACTCTAGTTTTAGGGTCCTCTGCCCTGGGGAGAAGCCTGCACCATTTGTTTGTCCGTCCGTTTGTTCCGGTGAAGGAGCAGTGCCCACGGCAGTCGGCCAAACCGCCACTTGTCTTGTCTTTAATTACAATTTCACGTTTTCATGTGCCTCGTGTGTTTTGCGACTGTTGCCGGAACAATTTCCCTCCGCGGATGAATAAAGTTCTATCGCATCGCGTCGTACGTTTCGGATCAAGACCCTTCTTCAGACTGATGTCAGAGGAGAGGGAGATGCAGAGATAAGGAAGTGTAAGGTGTGAAAACAGGACAAAGAGGGGGGAGATCAAGGAAAATGTAGAATAGATTGTTAGTTGGGAGAAGGTAACAAAAAAACTGACAGATCAAATGTAATCAGGGACAGTCGGACTGGTGGGAAAGGGGGAGGGATGGAGAGGGTGGGAAAGCAAGGGTTACTTGAAGTTAGAGAAGTCAATGTTCATACTGCTGGGGTGTAAGCTACCCAAGTGAAGGATCGCTGGGGTCGAGAGTGAGTTCTCTGGAATAAGACCTAACCTCATCAGCCATGGAGTCAGCACTTGCTTACAACTGAACTATATTTGGGAAGTGCAAGGGGAAATGTTACAAGTCACTCTCCAATTAGCACAATATAAAAAGCGTTTAATAAAACAGGAGCAGCCACTATTAATTACAATTAATACTGTAGTTATTGGCAGGCAGCCCAGTGAATGCAAATACTGCTTAGCCGTCTGACGGACTTGTGTGCAGGGAGGGCTCATTTCTGTGCCTGTGATTGATTCAGGGTGGGAGACAGTGTGAGAGAGTTGTCACAAACTAGTCGAGCACAAGCTTGTGCATGAAGCCTACCTGTAACTGCCGAGCGTGCAGCTGCTGAAGAATGTCCACTGCTCATACAGGCGCCTCTTGGCTGGGTCCAGGGCCAAGAGAGTTTCATTGTCGTGTGTGTCCGACACAACAATGATATTCTCACGCTGCAGCACAACACAATATGCAAACATATACAACATAATAAACGAGAAAAAGTGTGTATATATATATATACACACACAATTAAATAACATGAAAAAAGTGTGTGTATGTGCGAGTATATATACACACACTGAACTTTTTTTGCATTATATTGTGTGTGTATATATATATATATATTTATATATATAATATTGTGTGTGTGTGTATATATATATATATATATAGTGTAAGAAAATAACTGCAGATGCCGGTACAAATCGAAGGTATTTATTCACAAAATGCTGGAGTAACTCAGCAGGTCAGGCAGCATCTCAGGATAGAAGGAATGGGTAACGTTTCGTCAGTCTGAAGAAGGGTCTCGACCCAAAACGTCACATATTCCTTCTCTCCTGAGATGCTGCCTGACCTGCTGAGTTACTCCAGCATTTTGTGAATATATATATATCCTCACAAAATGCTGGAGTTCTCTGTGGAGAACATGGATAGGTGACGTTTCACAGAGTGCTGGAGTAACTCAGCGGGTCAGGCAGCATCTGTGGAGAACATGGATAGGTAACGTTTTGGGTCAGAATCCGATTCTTCTGCCTTACTCTGTTGGCAAACACCAACACCACTTCCTTGGAGTGACTGGGACGGGCGCTATATAAATGCAGCAGAGTTATTGGAAATGAGCGGTGAGTATGTCACTAACCAAGTATAACCAAAAGGATCCTATCTCTGTCCCGCCCCCTCCCCTGACATCAGTCTGAAGAAGGGTCTGACACATGTTACTAACCAAAGTACTCAGAGCAGTGGAGAACTCCGCATGGGAGAGTTGAAGCGATGAAATGAACACTTGGTAAATGTGGAATTTCCACAGTAGGGCTCAGATTCTCCTGAATAAATTTGGGGATGGTTTCAACTATTTATTTATTTATTAAAACCCAGGACCTTTTCCAAAACAATCCAAGGCGCGGCACGGTGGGTAAAGTTGCTGCCTTACAGCGCTTGCAGCGCCAGAGACCCGGGTTCGATCCCGACTACGGGCGCTGTCTGTACGGAGTTTGTACGTTCTCCCTGTCACCTGCGTGGGTTTTCTCCAAGATCTGCCGGTTCCTCCCACACTCCAAAAACGTACAGTTTTGTAGGTTAATTGGGTTGGTGTAAATGTAAATTGTCCCCAGTGTGTGTAGTATAGTGTTAGTGCGCGGGGATCGCTGGTCGGCACGGACTCGGTGGGCCGAAGGGCCTGTTTCCACGCTGTATCCCTAAACTAAACTAGAGTCCTGACAACTAAACTGGTTTTGAGGAGTGTGGGCCGACTTTTTGTGAAATGGTGGGACTGTCATATGTTGAAAGACTGGAGCGACTAGGCTTGTATACACTGGAATTTAGAAGGATGAGAGGGGATCTTATTGAAACATATAAGATTATTAAGGGGTTGGACACGTTAGAGGCAGGAAACATGTTCCCAATGTTGGGGGAGTCCAGAACAAGGGGCCACAGTTTAAAAATAAGGGGTAGGCCATTTAGAACGGAGATGAGGAAAAACTTTTTCAATCAGAGAGTTGTGAATCTGTGGAATTCTCTGCCTCAGAAGGCAGTGGAGGCCAATTCTCTGAATGCATTCAAGAGAGAGCTAGATAGAGCTCTTAAGGATAGCGGAGTCAGGGGGTATGGGGAGAAGGCAGGAACGGGGTACTGATTGAGAATGATCAGCCATGATCACATTGAATGGCGGTGCTGGCTCGAAGGGCCGAATGGCCTCCTCCTGCACCTATTGTCTATTGTCTATTGAAATGGCCGTGAAGTTGGCGCAATAACTCACCTCTCTGACACACTATAAACCAAAGGGTTGCGTTTTGCACCGATTGAGGAGAGAGGCAGAGTTCCGAGAGTGTCTCGGAGATACGGAAACGTGGCCTCAATCACTGGCAGGCGGAGATTTACGAGGGGATTAAAATGGAAGCGTTTTCCCTGGGTTCATGAAGTGGCTGAGCGATGGGAGCAGGCACAGAAGCAACTTTAATAACTCAGTTCAAACTCAGCAGGAGATTGATGAATGAAAACTCAAAGGCCAAGGACATAAAGTCAGAAATCTCTTGCTTGGGAAGCTGAACCAACACTGATGTGCGAAACATCAACACAACATTTTACACAGTGGGAGACACAAAATGTTGGAGTAACTCAGCGGGTCAGGCAGCATCTCGGGAGAGAAGGAATGGGTGATGTTTCCTTCTCTCCCCAGATGCTGCCTGGCCCGTTGAGTTACTCCAGCATTTTGGGTCTACCTTCGATTTAAACCGACATCTGCAGTTTTTTTATCCCTGCACATTTTACACAGTGGATTTCCTTAGCTGCTATGGACCTGAATAGAGTGGATGTGGAGAGGATGTTTCCACCAGTGGGAGAGTCTAGGACCAGAGGGTACAGCCTCAGAATTAAAGGTCGTTCCTTTATAAAGGAGATGAGGAGGAATTTCTTTAGTCAGAGGGTGGATAATCTGTTTAATTCTTTGCCTCGGACGGCTGTGGAGGCCACAAGTCAGTGGATGTTTTTAAGGAGGAGTTTGATAGTTTCTTGATCAGTGCGGGTGTCAGGGGTTATGGGGAGAAGGCAGGAGAATGGGGTTAAGAGGGAGAGATAGATCAGCCATGTTTGAATTGTGGATTAGACTTGATGGGCCGAATGGCCTAATTTTGCTCCATGAACAATGACATAAAACATAGAAAATAGAACGAGTTCAGTCTGGAGAAGGAAAGGTCACCTATTCCTTTTCTCCAGAGATGCTGCCTGACCTGCTGAGTTCATAAGTCATAAGGTCATAAGGGATAGGAGAAGAATTAGGCCATTCGGCCCATCGAGTCTACTCCACCATTCAATCATGGCTGATCTGTCTCTCCCTCCTAACGCCATTCTCCAGCCTTCTCCCCATAACCCCTGACACCCACACTAATCAAGAATCTATCTATCTCTGCCTTAAATATATCCACTGACTTGTGGCCTCCACAACCTTCTGTGGCAAAGAATCCCACAGATTCACCGCCCTCCGACTAAAGACATTTCCAGCTTGTTGGGTCTATCTTCGGTTTAACCCATCATCTGCTGTTCCTTCTTACACACTGGGAGGGAGGTTGGTTTGTGTGATGGTCTGGGCTGCATCCACAATTCGCTGCAACAGTTGCCGGTCCTTGCAAATGCTGAATCTCCAAAGAGACTGGTTAATGTAACGGCTTCACAATGAGTCTGAACTTGGTGGCGATCAAGTGGTTGCGACAAAGCTCAATACCACACATCATTTACCATGTAATTGAATGCAACAAGCTTCATTGTACAGGAAAATGACCACCCATTTGCAGTAAAAAGCCAAGTGCTCTGGCTTCCACTGTTGAACCCAGAACGAGAACGAGCCGTTTAAATCAGCCTCCTCGAGACGTGTAATCTTGCACTGACCAAGAACCTGGGTTTGTCACGGCTGAAGCATATCTTTGCAAGTCATAAATCACCTTTTAATCTAAAACGAAAACAGAAAAATGCTGGAATTACTCAGCAGGTCAGCCAGCAACTGTGGAGCAAGATATGGTTAATGTTACAGGTCGTGCAGACAGGCACAAAATGCTGGAGTAACTCAGCGGGTCAGGCAGCATCTCTGGAGAGAAGGAATGGGTGATGTTTCGGGTCAGTCTGAAGAAGGGTCTCGACCCGAAACGTCACACATTCCTTCTCTCCCGAGATGCTGCCTGACCCACTGAGTTACTCCAGCACTCTGTGTCTATCTATGATGAGTGTTTGTCAGCACTGGGCCTGTACACGCAAGAGTTTAGAAGGATGAAGGGGAAACTCGTTGAAACTTACCAAATAGTGAAAGGCCTGGATAGAGTGGATGGGGAAAGGACGTTTCCACTAGTGGGAGAGTCTAGGACCAGAGGGCACAGCCTCAGAATCAAAGGATGTTCCTTTGGGAAGGAGATTGGTGAATCAGTGGAATTCATTGCTACAGACGGTGGTGGAGGTCAAGTCAATGGGCATTTTTAAAGTGGAGATAGATAGATTCTTGATTAGTACCGGTGTCAGGGGTTATAGGGAGAAGGCAGGAGAATGGGGTTAGGAGGGAGAGACAGATCAGCCATGGGGTGCAGACTCAATGGGCTGAATGGCCTATTTCTGTTCCGTTATCATGGTATTAATGCCTTTAAGATGGAAACAAAAGAAACTGCAGATTCTGGAATCTGGAGCTAAAAAACAAACTGCTGGAGGAACTCAGCGGGTCAGGCAGCATCTGTGGAGGCAGAGCTGATGTTTCGGGTCAGGGTTTCAAGCCAAGGTCATTGACCACCCCATTCCCTGCACGGGTGCTGCCTGACACGCCGAGTTCCTCCAGCGGCGTGGGTCTTTGACTTGCAGAGAATGCAGGGCTTCCACTGCACTGCACAGTCACATCAGAACAGACACTAATGCCAAGTGACTTTACGTCAGGGACAAGAACTCAAAACTGCCTCCGTAACTGGGAAGAAAACATCATCGGTTACACGGTCTCATCTCCAAATCCGCTGGTCTCATCTCCAAATCCGCTGGTTGGCACGGTGGCGCAGCGGGTAGAGCTGCTGCCTCACAGCGCCAGAGACCCGGGTTCCATCCCGTCTACGGGTGCCATCTCTACGGAGTTTGTACGTACGTTCTCCCCGTGACCTGCGTGGGTTTTCTACGAGATCTCCGGTTTCCTCCCACACTCCAAAGACATAGAAACATTGAAAATAGGTGCAGGAGGAGGTCATTCGGCCCTTCGAGCCAGCACCACCGTTCAACATGTTCAGGGCTGATCATCCACAATCAGTACCCCGTTCCTGCCTTCTCCCCACATCCCTTGTTTCCGTTAGCCCTCAGAGCTAAATCTAACTCTCTGTTGAAAAAGAGAGACGTGCAGGTTTTTTAGGTTAATTGGCTTGGTATAAATGTAGATTGTCCTAGTGTGTGTTGGATAGTGTTAGTGTGCAGGGATCGCTGGTCGGCACGGACTCAGTGGGCCGAAGGGCCTGTTTCCGCGCTGTATCTCTAAACTAAACTAAACTTGGCCTTGATTTCACAAAATGCTAGGGTAACTCAGCGGGTCAGGCAGCATCTGTGAAGAACATGGATAGGTGACGTTTCACAGAGTGCTGGAGTAACTCAGCAGGTCAGGCAGCATCTGTGGAGAACATGGATAGGTGACGTTTCAAAGAGTGCTGGAGTAACTCAGCAGGTCAGGCAGCATCTCAGGAGAGAAGGAATGGGTGACGTTTCGGGTCGAGACCCTTCTTCAGACTTCTTAAACTTAAACTTGGCATTGTGTTCAGCACGGACATCGTGGGCTGAAGGGCCTGTTCCCATACTGTACGCTTCAGTGTTCCACAGTGCAAGGTGATGCCTGGAATCACAGGGGCGGGAGGCTGCAATGGCGCTGTGGGAAGCTGGGAATGGCCACGTCTTTATCGGGCGCTGGGAGCCGGTGGGCAGCGGGCCTCGAGAGAGGCGGTGGATCGGGGCGGCCGCTGTCGGCATGGCGATCAGCGATCATTTAATGACAGATCGCAAGCTGCATGGGGAGATGTTGTTGCTTTGAATTACAGATGTGATATTATAAGCCAGCACCATGCAACGTTGCTCAGCTCCCTGCAGCCGTGCAACGCATCATGCACAGCCACGCACAATCAGCTTACTGTCTCGTGACACAAAGATGCTTTGTGTTGTCCTGCGTTTAAGAAAATGTGGACTATCTTCCCCAGGGAGGGGTGGGGAGGGGAGGGGAGGGTTGGGGGGGTGGTGGGGAGGGGAGGGGAGGGTTGGGGGGGCGGTGGGGAGGGGAGGGGAGGGTTGGGGGGGCGGTGGGGAGGGGAGGGGAGGGTTGGGGGGGCGGTGGGGAGGGGAGGGGAGGGTTGGGGGGGCGGTGGGGAGGGGAGGGGAGGGTTGGGGGGGCGGTGGGGAGGGGAGGGGAGGGTTGGGGGGGCGGTGGGGAGGGGAGGGGAGGGTTGGGGGGGCGGAGGGGAGGGTTGGGGGGGCGGTGGGGAGGGGAGGGGAGGGTTGGGGGGGCGGTGGGGAGGGGTGGGGAGGGGAGGGGAGGGGAGGGTTGGGGGGGCGGTGGGGAGGGGGGGAGGGGAGGGGAGGGTTGGGGGGGCGGTGGGGAGGGGGGGGGAGGGGAGGGGAGGGTTGGGGGGGCGGTGGGGAGGGGGGGAGGGGAGGGGAGGGTTGGGGGGGCGGTGGGGAGGGGGGGGAGGGGAGGGGAGGGTTAGGGGGGCGGTGGGGAGGGGGGGGGGAGGGGAGGGGAGGGTTGGGGGGGCGGTGGGGAGGGGGGGGAGGGTTGGGGGGGCGGTGGGGAGGGGAGGGCTGGGGGTGAGAATGGTTCAGACTATAGCTGGACATCGGCTATCGTTTAGTTTAGTTTTGAGATTTAGTCTAGAGATACAGTGCAGAAACAGGCCCTTCGGCCCACCGAGTCCGTACCAACCAGCGATCCCCGCACACCTTCACTATCCTACACACACACCCGGGACAATTTCACATTTACACCAAGCCAATTAACCTACAAACCCGCACGTCTGTGGAGTACGGGAGGAAACTGAAGATCTCGGAGAAAACCCCACGCAGGTCACAGGGAGAACGTACAAACTCCGGGTCCCGAAACGTCACCCATTCCTTCTCTCCACAGATGCTGCCTGACCCGCTGAGTTACTCCAGCACTCTGTGAAACGTCACCTATCCATGTTCTCCACAGATGCTGCCTGACCCGCTGAGTTACTCCAGCACTCTGTGAAACGTCACATTATCCATGTTCTCCACAGATGCTGCCTGACCCGCTGAGTTACTCCAGCATTTGGTATCTACCTGTACTGCTCCATGTTCTATGTTCCACGTTCTTTAGCAATAATAATCCACTGGGAAATGCAGTGAAAGTCAACGAGAAGTAAAATCAAGAGGAATTAACTTCTCCTGAGCAGTGGGATTATATTCTCGACACCTCAGGTCATTTAGTTATTCCTTCATTTATTGTTTCTGCGCTCCCTCTCTCCGGGAACCAAGTTGGGATTCGTTGCTGACGGGATTAATACGCTGATTATCTCTTTGTCCTTCGAAGCAGCTGGAAGCAGTCTACACTGAAAGATCTGCCTGGAAACAGAACAATCCTCTCTGCCTGAAAGTCTCCCGGTGCCAAGTGCCGAACCACTGCCGTTTGCTTTCAAAGTCAACGT
>NC_135977.1:1787536-1864778 GCF_053455715.1 Rhinoraja longicauda
ACAACTCTCTGACTGAAAAAGTTTTTTTCTCATCTCTGTTCTAAATGGCCTACCCCTTATTCTTAAACTGTGGCCCCTGGTTCTGGACTCCCCCAACATTGGGAACATGTTTCCTGCCTCTAACGTGTCCAACCCCTTAATAATCTTATATGTTTCCAGTTCCTGGGCCACTCTGGGAGCTGGAGGAGGAGTACTCGCTGGAGTTTAGAAGGATGAGGGAGAACCTCATTGAAACGTACAGAATAGTGAGCGGCCTGGATAGAGTGGATGTGGAGAGGATGTTTCCACTAGTGGGAGAGTCTAGGACCAGAGGGCACAGCCTCAGAATTAAAGGACCCTTCTTCAGATGGGTTATCTACTAAAGAAAAAGAGTTTTGACCCAAAACATCCCCAATTCCTTTTCTCCAGAGATGTTGCCTGTCCTGCTGAGTTACTTCAGCACTTTGTGTCTACCTTCGGTGTAAACCAGTATTTGCAGTTCCTTCCTGCGCAAGTGTTGGAGGAACAGGGCGGCGCGGTGGCGCAACGGTAGAGTTGCTGCCTCACAGCACCAGAGACACGGGTTTGATCCTGACCTCAGGTGCTGTCTGTGTGAAGTGTACGTTCTCCCTGTGACCACGTGGGTTTCCTCCGGGTGCTCCGGTTTCCACCCACATCCCAAAGACGTGCGGTTTTGTAGGTTAATTGGCCCTCTGTAAATTGCCTCTAGTGTGGATGAGAAAGTGGGATAGCATAGAACTAGTGTGAATGGGTGAGCAATGGGCTGAAGGGCCTGTATCCATGCAGTACCATCTCAGTCAATCCATAGAAAATGGACAATAGACAATCGGTGCAGGAGGAGGCCATTCGGCCCTTCGAGCCAGCACCGCCATTCAATGTGATCATGACTGATCATTCTCAATCAGTACCCCGTTCCTGCCTTCCCCCCATACCCCCTGACTCCGCTATCCTTAAGAGCTCTATCTAGCTCTCTCTTGAATGCATTCAGAGAATTGGCCTCCACTGCCTTCTGAGGCAGAGAATTCCACAGATTCACAACTCTCTGACTGAAAAAGTTTTTCCTCATCTCAGTTCTAAATGGTCAATACAATAATAGACCCAAAGTGCTGGAGTAACTCAGCGGGTCAGGCAGCATCTGTGGAGAACATGGATAGGTAACGTTTCACAGAGTGCTGGAGTAACTCAGCGGGACAGGCAGCATCTGTGGAGAACATGGATAGGTGACGTTTCGGGTTGGGTCCCTGCTCGGGGGATGTGAATGCATCGGGCCAAGCTTGGGCGGGGAGGTGGAGAGGGGAGAAGTGTTGGAGAGATACAGAGACCGCCGTGGGGTGGAGAGTCTGTAGGTGGAAGTAAAGACGACACTTGAGACTTGAGATATTGAATGGTGGAGACTTCATCTAATCCAGTTATGGAGGTCAGACAAGATAACGAGCCTATTATTATGAAATTAAACATTCTTATATTCTTTCATTTAAGATAAAGAGGTTAGTGGCTCCATTAAATCGTGGACAGTGTGACTGTGTTAAACCGTTAATAATATAGCACTTATCACATCTTTAAGTGGATTGCTCCTGACTGCTCATTCAGGCAAGTCCAGCTGAACAAGGACTCTCTTTGTTCTTCCCATTTCATATCATTATTTCTGATTTTTTTAATCCGCTCAATAAAATTACCTTGTTCTTAAAAATGGTTTATTGATAAAGGGAAAGGAAAGCGAGAAGATTATTGAGATTCTTGAGATGTGCAATAAATCTAGTCCTCATCACAATGAGGTCTCCAGTTCTCCACTGTCTATGGGAGCCACTGCCTCTGTGTCGGTCTCAGTGGCAGCTTCTGTCGTTCCACAGCGGTGATCTAACGTTATTCCCAAGTACAGTGCAAACTGTGTAGGAAAACAACTGCAGATGCTGGTCTAAATCGAAGGTAGACTCAAAATGCTGGAGTAACTCAGCGGGTCAGGCAGCATCTCGGGAGAGAAAGTCTGAAGAAGGGTCTCGACCCAAAATGTCACCCATTCATTCTCTCCCGAGATGCTGCCTGACTGGCTGAGTTACTCCAGCATTTTGTGTCAACCTACAGTGCAAACTATAGTGGGCAGCGGTAGAGTTGCTGCCTCACAGCGCCAGACAGCATCTCTGGAGAGAAGGAATGGGTGACGTGTCTTAGAAATATTGAAACATAGAAAATAGGTGCAGGATGATCATGGCTGATCATCCACAATCAGTAACCCCAATTCTCCCCATATCCCTTGATTCCACTAGCCCCTAGAGCTCTATCTAACTCATTGTACTAAATTCATCCAGTGAATCGGCCTCCACTGCCCTCTGTGGCAGAGAATTCCACAAATTCACAACTCTCTGGGTTTTTTTTCTCATCTCAGTTTTAAATGGCCTCCACTTTATTCTTAGACTGTGTGGCCCCTGGTTCTGGTCGACACACTTCTTCAGACTGATGTCGGGGGAGAGGGAGACACATAGATAAGGAGGCGTAAAGTGTGAACATCGAACAAAGGGGATGAAGTTCAAGGAACGTGTGGAATAGGTCATTGTTAGCTGGGGGGTAGAAACATAGAAACATAGAAAATAGGTGCAGGAGTAGGCCATTCGGCCCTTCGAGCCTGCACCGCCATTCAATATGATCATGGCTGATCATCCAGCTCAGTAACCTGTACCTGCCTTCTCTCCATACCCCCTGATCCCTTTAGCCACAAGGGCCACATCTAACTCCCTCTTAAATATAGCCAATGAACTGGCCTCAACTACCTTCTGTGGCAGAGAATTCCACAGACTCACCACTCTCTGTGTGAAGAAATGTTTTCTCATCTCGGTCCTAAAAGACTTCCCCCTTATCCTTAAGCTGTGACCCCTGGTTCTGGACTCCCCCAACATCGGGAACAATCTTCCCGCATCTAGCCTCTCCAACCCCTTAAGAATTTTATATGTTTCTATAAGATCCCCCCTCAGTCTTCTAAATTCCAGCGAGTACAAGCCCAGTCTATCCAGTCTTTCCTCATATGTAAGTCCCGCCATCCCAGGGATCAATCTGGTGAACCTTCTCTGTACTCCCTCTAAGGCAAGAACGTCTTTCCTCAGGTTAGGAGACCAAAACTGCACACAATACTCCAGGTGCGGTCTCACAAAGGCCCTGTACAACTGCAGCAGAACCTCCCTGCTCCTAAACTCAAATCCTAAACTAAACAACAAAGCAAACAGAGATAAAATGTTGCCCTGCCCAGGCCAATGGAACGTGTGGGAAGGAACTGCAGATGCTGGTATAAACCAAAGACAAACACAAAGTGCTGGAGTAACTCAGCGGGACAGGCAGCATCTCTGGAGAAACGCATCAGGTGACGTTTCGGGTCGAGACCCTTCTTCAGACTGAGAGTCAGGGTTGTGGGAAAGGAAAGATGACGAAGAGAGACGGTGATGTAGAGAGACAAAGAACGAATGAATGAAAGACATGCAAAAAAAAAGAAACGGGCCATTGTTAGCCCATTGTGGGTTAGGTGAAACGAGTTACAGACAATGAAACTCAGCAGGGCGAGCGTGAAACTAGTACTATGACCAGGGTAGGGGAGGGGCGGAGAGAGAGGGGACGCAAGGATGACTGGAAGTTAGAGAAATCAATGTTCAAACTGCTGGGGTGTGAGCTGCCCAAGCAGTGTGTCAGATACATACAAGACTCATTGACTGATGGTACACATCACAGGAATCTCAGTAAGACACAATGCTGGAGTAACTCAGCGGGTCGTGCAGCATCTCGGGAGAGAAGGGATGGGTCTTGACCCGAAACGTCACCCATTCCTTCTCTTCCGAGATGCTGCCTGACCCGCTGAGTTACTCCATCACTCTGTGAAACGTCACCTATCCATGTTCTCCACAGATGCTGCCTGACTCGCTGAATTACTCCAGCACTCTGTGAAACGTCACCAATCCATGTTCTCCACAGATGCTGCCTGACTCGCTGAATTACTCCAGCACTCTGTGAAACGTCACCTATCCATGTTCTCCACAGTTGCTGCCTGACCCGCTGAGTTACTCCGGCACTCTGTGAAACGTCACCTGTCCATGTTCTCCACAGATGCTGCCTGACCCGCTGAGTTACTCCGGCACTCTGTGAAACGCCACCTATCCATGTTCTCCACAGATGCTGCCTGACCCGCTGAGTTACTCCGGCACTCTGTGTCTACCTTCGATTTTAACCGGCATCTGCAGTTTTTTTCCTACACAGGAATCTCAGTTCCTGTGACGAGCAGTTACAAAAATATAGATGACATGGAGGCAGCTGAGGTAATTTGGTGACAGTGAAGGATAAGGTTAAGTAGATACCTGACCAGAGGTATTTGTGCAGTTGTCTTTCCCTTTGAGCGGCACCTGAGATAAATGTGTGTCACATTTCTGAAGCGTTTGAAACTCAGACTAGTGAGGTATGTCACACAATAAATATGGCAACGAGTCAATTTTGCAAAGAGATTGAAAAGCTACTCTGACAGAGCGAGTCAGGAAGAGGCAGTGTTCTCAAATGTTATTACAGGTTACGGTGGCACAGAGCACTTTTAGATTGGTGAGGTTATGGATTGCAGCAAGAAACTGCAGCGAATTAGACAATAGACAATAGACAATAGGTGCAGGAGGAGGCCATTCGGCCCTTCGAGCCAGCACCGCCATTCAATGTAATCATGGCTGATCATCCACAATCAGTACCCCATTCCTGCCTTCTCCCCATACCCCCTGACTCCGCTATCCTTAAGAGCTCTATCCAGCTCTCTCTTGAATGCATTCAGAGAATTGGCCTCCACTGCCTTCTGAGGCAGAGAATTCCACAGATTCACAACTCTCTGACTGAAAACGTTTTTCCTCATCTCAGTTCTAAATGGCCTACCCCTTATTCTTAATCTGTGGCCCCTGATTCTGGACTCCCCCAACATTGGGAACATGTTTCCTGCCTCTAATGTGTCCAACCCCTTAATAATCTTATATGTTTCGATAAGATAGACAATAGACAATAGACAATAGACAATAGGTGCAGGAGTAGGCCATTCAGCCCTTCGAGCCAGCACCGCCATTCAATGCGATCATGGCTGATCACTCTCAATCAGTACCCCGTTCCTGCCTTCTCCCCATACCCCCTCACTCTGCTATCCTTAAGAGCTCTATCCAGCTCTCTCTTGAAAGCATCCAACAAACTGGCCTCCACTGCCTTCTGAGGCAGAGGCTTCCACACCTTCACCACTCTCTGACTGAAAAGATCCCCTCTCATCCTTCTAAATTCCAGTGTATACAAGCCTAGCCGCCCCAGTCTTTGAACATATGACAGTCCCGCCATTCCGGGAATTAACCTAGTAAACCTACGCTGCACGCCCTCAATAGCAAGAATATCCTTCCTCAAATTTGGAGACCAAAACTGCACACAGTACTCCAGGTGCGGTCTCACTAGGGCCCTGTACAACTGCAGAAGGACCTCTTTGCTCCTGTATTCAGCCCAGACCATCACACAAACCAATTTCCCATCTGATGAAGGGTCTCGAACCGAAACGTCACCCATTCCTTCTCTCCAGAGATGCTGCCTGACCCGCTGAGTTACTCCAGCACTTTGTGTCTGTCTTCGATGTAAAACCAGCATCTGCAGTTCCATCCTACACATTCCCTTCGATTGACTCCATTTATACCATCAAGAGTGAGTGAGACTGGTCCTCGATTACGGTGAGACTGGTCCTCGATGATGCTGCTGGCCTTGCCGAGGCAGCGTGAGGTGTAGATGGAGTCAGTGGAAGGGAGGTTGGTTTGTGTGTGTGATGGTCTGGGCTGCTGGCCTTGCCGAGGCAGCGTGAGGTGTAGATGGAGTCAGTGGAAGGGAGGTTGGTTTGTGTGTGTGATGGTCTGGGCTGCCTCCACAACTCTCTGCAATTTCTTGCGGGTCTTTGATGGAGCTGTTCCCAAACCGAGCTGTGATGCATCCGGATAAAATGCTTTCTGCGGCGCGTCTGTAGAAGTCGGTGAAAGTTGTTAGGGACACGCCGAACGTAGAGCCATAGAGTGATACAGTGTGGAAACAGGCCCCTCGGCCCAACTTGCCCACACCAGCCAACATGTCCCAGCTACATTAGTCCCACCTGCCTGTGCTTGGTCCATATCCCTCCTAACCTGTCCTATCCAAATACCTGTCTAACTGTTTCCTAAACGTTGCAATAGTCCCTGCCTCAATCTCTGATGGTCTACCTCCGAAGCCTTCTAAGGAAGTAGAGGTGTGGGGGTGCTTTCTTGGCCATTGACAATAGACAATAAACAATAGGTGCAGGAGGAGGCCATTCGGCCCTTCGAGCCTGTACGCACCGCCATTCAATGTGATCATGGCTGGTCATTCTCAATCAGTACCCCGTTCCTGGCTTCTCCCCATACCCCCTGACTCTGCTATCCTTAAGAGCTCTATCTAGCTCTCTCTTGAATGCATTCAGAGAATTGGCCACCACTGCCTTCTAAGGCAGAGAATTGCTTGGGTATGAGTGGTTCAGGGCAAGTTACCGGTGATATTTACCCCTGGGAATTTGAAGCTTTCAACCACCTCTATTTCAGTTCTGTTAAGAGATCAGGCGGGAAAAACCCACCAAGTGCCTCTGCAAAGTAAAAGCAATTTCACTGATTCCTCCTGTGGACAGCAGGCATGATCCTTTAGCTCCTGAATGCAGCAGGCTGCATAATACTACACCACTCACAAGATGCTGCTAATATTTGTAACAGGATGATTCTATATAATTAATCACTGCTGGAGAGGCAGAGTTGGGGCAAGGCTATCTGTGATCATCTGTCCTGCAGAAAATGCCACGGAAATAAAAGCTGATTCGTCATTGTTAACCTGCGATTTGCTTCTTTTCGTCTTGGCACGGCGACGCAGCGGGTAGAGCTGCTGCCTCGCAGCGCCAGAGACACGGGTTCCATCCTGACCTCCCTACTGTGTGCGTGTGTGTGTGTGGGGTGTGTGTGTGGGGTGTGTGTGTCTGTGTGTGCGTGTGTGTGTGTGTGTGTGTGTGTGTGTGTGGGGTGTGTGTGTGTGTGTGTGTGTGTGTGTGTGTGTGTGTGTGTGTGTGTGTGTGTGTGTGTGTGTGTGTGTGTGTGTGTGTGTGTGTGTGTGTGTGTGTGGGGTGTGTGTGTGTGTGTGTGTGTGTGTGTGTGTGTGTGTGTGTGTGTGGGGGGGGGTTTGTACGTTCTACCTGTGACCGTGTGGGTTTCCTCCGGGTGCTCCGGTTTCCTCCCAAAAATCCCAAAGACGTGCGGGTTTGTAGGTTAATTGGCCCCATTTAAAGAACATGGAACAGTACAGCACAGGAACAGGCCCTTCGGCCCACAATGTCCGTGCTGACCACGACACCAAGTTACACTAACCTACTCCTCCTGCACGTGATCCATATCCCTCCACTCCCTGCATATCCACGCACCTGTCTAAAAGCCTCTTCAACACCACTATGGTATCTGCCTCCACCCCCACCCCTGGCAGTGTGTTCCAGGCCCCCACCCCCCTCTGAGTAAAACACCTGCCCCACACATCTGCTTTAAACTTTGCCCTCTGGCGTTAAAGCTGTGCCCTCTAGTCTTTGACACTTATTATGCGCAGGGAATGGAAGAGGAAAGAAAAACCGTGTGCAAGGAATCAAGACATCACTGCACCAATACACAATGCTCCTGGAGCGTTTCAGTCTTGTGGGCCGAAGGGCCTGTTCCAGTCTTGTCCTGTCCTATGTTCTCTGTACTGCCACTGGTAGAGCCACTGCCTCACAGCGCCAGAGGCCCGGGTTCATTCCTGACCTCTGGTGCTGTCTGTGTGTGTGGAGTTTGCATGTTCTCCCTGAGACCGCGTGGGTCAGCTCCGGGTTCTCCGGTTTCCTTCCGCACTCCATCGGCATGTGGGTTTGTAGGTTAGTGGGCCGTCTGTACGTTGCCCCCCCTCCCCCCAGTGTGTAGAGGAGTGGATGAGAAAGTGGGATAACATGGAACCAGTGTGAACGGGCGATTGGTGGTTGAAGGGCCTGCTTCCATGTTCATGCTTCCACGCTGTGACGTTCCTTGTTCATGTTCTGTGTGGGAAGGAACTGCAGATGCTGCTTTACACCGAAAATAGACACAAAATGCTGGAGTAACTCAGCGGGTCAGGCAGCATCTGTGGGGAGAAGGAATGGGTGACGTTTCAGACCCGAAGAAGGGTCTCATCCCAAAACGTCACCCAATCCTTCTCTCCAGAGATGCTGTCCGTCCCAATGAGTCACTCCAGCATTTTGTGCCTATGTTCCATGTTCCGTGTTCCATGTTCCGTGTTCCATGTCCCATGTTCCGTGTTCCATGTTCCACGTTCCACGTTCCATGTTCCATGTTCCGTGTTTCATGTTCTATGTTCCGTGTTCTATGTTCCGGGTTCCACGTTCCATGTTTCGTGTTCCGTGTTCCGGGTTCCGTGTTCCGTGTTCCGTGTTCCGGGTTCCGTGTTCCGTGTTCCGTGTTCCGTGTTCCGTGTTCCGTGTTCCATGTTCCATGTCCCATGTTCCGTGTTCCATGTTCCACGTTCCATGTTCCATGTTCCATGTTCCATGTTCCGTGTTCCATGTTCCGGGTTCCACGTTCCATGTTCCGGGTTCCGGGTTCCGCGTTCCATGTTCCGTGTTCCGGGTTCCGGGTTCCGTGTTCCGTGTTCCGTGTTCCATGTTCCGTGTTCTGTGATCCGTGTTCCATGTTCCTTGTTCCATGTTCCGGGTTCCATGTTCCGTGTTCCGTGTTCCAGGTTCCAGGTTCCGTGTTCCATGTTCCGTGTTCCGTGTTCCGTGTTCCGTGTTCCGTGTTCCATGTTCTATGTGCGGAGGCTCCCTGCGTTTCCATCTCTCTGATCTGCCGTGGTGACTTTATGGCCCTGAGCTGAATGCGTAGTAATGACTCCTTAAGTACATTGGATAAGCATTACTGTAACTAGTAATTTATTTTAATGGCTCGTTTATAATTCCCCAAGACTTCCTGGTGTAATGTTGAACAACTGCTCGGTTTTAGTGACTTCCAACATTTACTGCTTTCCTGGGAGAGCAACAGGGAAGTCCATCGGCACGGTGGCGCAGCGGGTAGAGCTGCTGCCTCACAGCGCCAGAGACCCGGGTTCCATCCCGTCCACAGGTGCTGTCTGTATGGAGTTTGCACGTTCTCCCCGTGACCTGCGTGGGTTTTCTCCGAGATCTTCGGTTTCCTCCCACACTCCAAAGGCGTGTAGCTTTGTAGGTTAATTGGCTTGGTATCAATGTAAATAGTCTCTAGTGTGTGTAGGGTAGTCTTAGTGCACGGGGATCACTGGTTGGCACGGACTAGGTGGGCCGAAGGGCCTGTTTCCATGCTGTATCTCCAAACTAAAGTACACTAAACTAAACGACGCATATTCTACATCGGAAGAATAACCTTGACCATAGCTAGACACTCCTGGTCAGGAACGGTCCAACAGAAAGATCCCTCAACACTGGGCAGCTTCAGCAAGTCCACAGGTTCGACTCCGATGGGGAAGAAAATGTTTCAACAAACTCCATAAATCTGGAACAAAAACTGGCAAAAATCAGTCGGTCGGGCAAATAGATAACGGGGGAAACTGGATCAGCATTGATTGGATGGTGGCATAGACTCGACGGGCCGAATGGTCTAATTCTGCTCCTATGACTTATGAACTTATGCTGGAGGGAATGAAAGGTTAGCGTGCAAAAGCATTGGGTCCAAAGTTAAAAAAAACAGAAAATGCTGGAAACGCCTAACAGGTCAGGCAGCATCTGCGGGAAGAGGAACAGAGTCAACGATTCAGGTTGAAAACTCTTCTCCAAAACCACTGAAGACCCTTCTGTAAAACCAGGGGTGGTGGTGGAGGCAGTTACCACAGTGGTGTTTAAGAGACACGTGGATAATAATAATAATAATAATAATATATTCCTTTATTCGTCCCACACCGGGGCAATTTACAGTGTTACAGCAGCAAAGTGGATAGCAAGAGATCAAGAGATCTTCCAGTGGCAGGTTGTGTCGGGCGAGCCTTGGTTCCCAGTGGCTGGGACTCGATCTGTCCTCAGCCTGTTCCAGCTGGCCTTCCTCCAATCTCTGAGGCTCTGTCTCCGCTCTCAGATCTATCTGGTGTTCAGATCATTGTTTGCTTAGATGTCCATCCACTGTTACCTCTTCTGGCTCCGTTCCCGACACCAAACAAATAGCTCAACAAGGCTTTATTGTCCGTCACATGTGTGAAACGCAAACGCGCGTCGAAGTTCTTTCCTTGCGTACAGTCAGGGTTGCCAACTTCCTCACTCCCAAATACGGGACAAAGGGTGACGTCACCGCCCCGCGCCCCACGTGACCTCACCCAGCCAGCGGCCTTGGTGTGGGAAGGAACTACAGAAGCTGATTTACACTGAAGATAGACACAAAGTGCTGTAGTAACTCAACAGGTCAGGCAGCATCTTCGGAGAAAAAGGATGGGTGACGTTTTAAAAGATACCCCTTCCTTTTTTTGCCACAGATGCTGCCTGACCCGCTGAGTTACTCCAGCACTCTGTGAAACGTCACCTATCCATGTTCTCCACAGATGCTGCCTGACCCGCTGAGTTACTCCAGCACTCTGTGAAACGTCACCTATCCATGTTCTCCACAGATGCTGCCTGACCCGCTGAGTTACTCCAGCACTCTGTGAAACGTCAACTATCCATGTTCTCCACAGATGCTGCCTGACCCGCTGAGTTACTCCAGCACTCTGGGCTGTTAAATGTGTGACAAGGCTGCCCTCTGCTGGCGAGCGGCAGAGTGGCAGCTTCCTCAGGAAGTGACTTCGGTCCCAGGAAACAAGACCAAATGGAGTCATAACGTCTCACAGCTTGGAAACAGGCCCTTCGGCCCAACTTGTCCATGCCAGCCAACATGTCCCATCGACACTAGTCCCACCTGCCTGAGTTTGGTCCATATCCCTCCAAACCCTGTGTTCTGCAGCTGTGGCTCACCGGCAGTCTCTCCGTTTTTTTTGTTGTGTTTTTTTTGTCATTGTTGATGTTAAATGTACGTTTTGTTTTATTTTTAATTCTGTGTATGTAGGGGGGTGGTGGGGGGGTTGGGGGAAACCTTTTTTAAAATCTCCTCCTCAACGGAGATGCGACCTTTACCGTGTCGTATCTCCGTTCGCGCTACGGCCTAACATCGTGGAGTCGGCGGCCTCCAGCTGGGATCGACCTCGAAGACTCCGGTCGCAGGGCCTGGACTTACCATCTCGGAGGCTTCGGCCGTGGGCCCTGCAGACCGCAACATCGGGAGCTCGCAGGTCCCTGGCTGGCGACCGGCTTTTGGGAGCTCCAGCCGTAGCAGCTTCGACCGCCCCGAAGCACGAGGCACGATCAACCCGCCCGCAGGCCCTTCATCGCCCTGCGTGGCCCGGCCGCGGCACTTTACATCGCCCGGTGGGGGCTCAGGACTTTCATCGCCCTGCGTGGCTCGGCCGCGGCATTTTCCATCGCCCGGTGGGGGCTCAAGACTTTCATCGGCCTGCTCGGCTCGACCCTGGGACTTTCCATCGCCCGGTGGGGGCTTCAAGGGGTTGGGAGCCTCGATCGCCTCGTGGCGCCACGGGAGAAGAACGAGGAGGAGATAAGACTTTGCCTTCCATCACAGTGAGGGTGTGCCTAGAGCAATCACTGTGATGGCTGTTTTGTGTAAAAAATTGTATCTGTGTGTCCTGTGTTCTTTAATGTCTACTGCCGGACCCTGACGTGAGAGGACGCTGGCGTTGATTATTCACCGCTTTTCCGTCAGGATAGTTTGTCTGTTTGTCTGTTTGTTTCTATGTTAATTGTATTTGTAAAGCGCTTTGTGCATGTGTTAAGGCGCTATATAAAATAAATATATTATTATTATTATCCAAGTACCTGTCTAAATGTTTCTTAAGCTTTGTTATAGTACCTGCCTCATCTGAAGAAGGGTCTCGACCTGAAACGTCACCCATTACCTCTCTCCAGAGATGTTGCCTGTCCCGCTGAGTCTCTCCAGCATCTTGTGTCTACCTCCTCTGGCAGCTCGATCCATGCAGCCACCACTCAGTGTGAGAAACTTTCTTCTCTCACCTTAAACCCATGTCCCCTGGTTCTTGATTCCCTTACTCTGGATAAAGGACTCTGTGAATTCACCCTATCTATTCCCCTCATGATTTTATACACCTTTAGTTTAGTGTAGTTTAGAGATACAGTGTGGAAACAGGCCCTTCGGCCCACCGAGTCCGCGCCGACCAGCGATCCCCGCACACTAACACTATCCTACACACACTAAAGGCCAATTTACAATTGTACAGAGCCAATTAACGTACAAACCTGTACGTCTTTGGAGTGTGGGTGGAAACCGGAGCACCCGGAGAAAACCCACGCAGGTCACGGGGAGAACGTACAAACTCCGTGCAGACAGCACCCGTAGTCAGGATCGAACCCGGGTCTCTGGCGCTGTGAGGCAGCAGCTCTACCCGCTGCACCACCGTGCCGCCCTAAAGAGGTTTATATATCACCTCTTTTAGATCACCCCTCATCCTCCTGCGTTGTAAGGAATAGTCCCAGCCTGCCCAACCTCTCCCTGAAGCTCAGGCCCTCCTGTCCTGGCAACATCCTCGTGAACAGGGCAGAGAGTGTTGGTGTGAGTCTGGTCCACTGGTTTACATGTGTCTGATTGGATTATTGAGGAGAATGTGTGGAATAAATCAGGCTTCCCGGACTTGAATCTTTATGGATCCAGCACGGAAACAGGCCCTTCGGCCCACCGCGTCCGTGCCGACCATCGATCGCCCGTTCACACACTAGTTCCCTGTTACCCCACTTTCACATCCACTCCCGACACACTGGGGGGGCAATTTACAGGGGGCCGATTAACCTACAAACCCGCACGTCTTTGGGATGTGGGAGGAAACCGGAGCGCCTGGAGGAAACACATCCCAAAGGTTAATTCTTTGGTTAATTCCCGGAATGGCGGGACTGTCATATGTTGAAAGACTGGAGCGACTAGGCTTGTATACACTGGAATTTAGAAGGATGAGAGGGGATCTTATCGAAACGTATAAGATTATTAAGGGGTTGGACACGTTAGAGGCAGGAAACATGTTCCCAATGTTGGGGGAGTCCAGAACAAGGGGCCACAGTTTAAGAATAAGGGGTAGGCCATTTAGAACTGAGATGAGGAAAAACTTTTTCAGTCAGAGAGTTGTGAATCTGTGGAATTCTCTGCCTCAGAAGGCAGTGGAGGCCAATTCTCTGAATGCATTCAAGAGAGAGCTAGATAGGGCTCTTAAGGATAGCGGAGTCAGGGGGTATGGGGAGAAGGCAGGAATGGGGAACTGATTGAGAATGATCAGCCATGATCAAATTGAATGGCGGTGCTGGCTCGAAGGGCCGAATGGCCTCCTCCTGCACCAATTGTCTATTGTCTATTGAAACCGGAGCACCCGGAGGAAACCCATGCAATCACAGGGAGAACATGCAAACTCCACACAGACAGCACCCGAGGTCAGGATGGAACCCGGGTCTGTGGCGCTGTGAGGCAGCAGCTCTACCCGCTGCACCACTTGTGAGTTACTCCAGCACGTTGTGCTCTAGACAGGACGGGTCTGAGCGGTCATTAGTGGCTGGCAAATCGCCTCCAGCGTCCACAATTACCCACAAATGCGAAACACCTCTGGTGCTTTGAAATACCTCGTGAACAAAGAGGAGAACATTTGTGATTTCTGCAGGGCCGTCTAGACAGGATGTGGACGGACAGGGGCTGTGAAATGATTCACTACACGCAGCCCCAGAGACACGGAGCCGGCCAAATCTCTGCTGCAATCGCTTCAAGATGTGAAATAAATACACTGAGCTGCCGAGACTCCCAGTGGTGGAGATCGCACAGGGCTAATGCCGCAGATCCATAACCCCGCTCTTGAAACGGCAACTGACCCTCTCTCCACAGACGCTGACTGACCCGCTGAGTGTTTGCAGCCTTCTCTGCTTTCGAAGTGGTACACAAATGTGAAAACGCACACCTTCCAGATTCACACACAGTCGCTTCGCCGGCTGTTATCAGGCAACCGAACCGTCCTCTCACCAACTAGAGAGCGGTCACGGACCATCGTGCACACAAACCGACCTCCCTTCCATCTACTCCATCTACACCTCGCGCTGCCTCGGCAAGGCCAGCAGCATCACCAAGGACCAGTCTCACCCCGGCCACTCCCTCTTCTCCCCTCTCCCATCGGGCAAGAGGTACAGAAGTACAGAACCTCCTGAACCTACACTGCACTCCCTCAATAGCAAGAATGTCCTTCCTCAAATTAGGAGACCAAAACTGCACACAGTACTCCAGGTGCGGTCTCATCAGGGCCCTGTACAACTGCACACAGTACTCCAGGTGCGGTCTCATCAGGGCCCTGTACAACTGCACACAGTACTCCAGGTGCGGTCTCATCAGGGCCCTGTACAACTGCACACAGTACTCCAGGTGCGGTCTCACCAGGGCCCTGTACAACTGCACACAGTACTCCAGGTGGGGTCTCATCAGGGCCCTGTACAACTGCACACAGAACTCCAGGTGTGGTCTCATCAGGGCCCTGTACAACTGCACACAGTACTCCAGGTGCGGTCTCACCAGGGCCCTGTACAACTGCAGTAGGACCTCCTTGCTCCTGAACCTAAATCCTCGCTCTATGAAGGCCAACATGCCATTGGCTTTCTCCGCTGCCTGCTGTACCTGCGTGTAGCAGCATCTGCCGTGTTGGGTGGGAACAGTAGGTGGTTCGTGCGGCCAAGGCCCGGCCCAAGAGGCACACCTGGACAAGCACACCTGGACGGAGACTGACAGAGGATGGTGGGCGCTGGAGACCACCGCAGCTGAGAAGGTACAAGAAAGAGGGAAGGCAGAGATGGACAGATTCTTGATTAGAACGGGTGCCAAGGGTTATGGGGAGAAGGCAGGGGAATGGGATGAGGAGGCAGAGATTAGCCATGATTGAATGGCGGAGTGGAACCGTGACCTTGAACCTATGAAGACTGTCGGTAGGGAGAGAATTGGAATAATGGAGTCATAAGATCATAGGTGATAGCAGCAGAATTAGGCCATTCAGCCCATCAAGTCTACTCTACCATTCAATCACGGCTGATCTATCTCTCCCTCCTAACCCCATTCACCTGCCTTCTCCCCATAACCCCTGACACCCGCACTGATCAACAATCTATCTATCTCTGCCTCAAATATATCCACTGACTTGTGGCCTCCACAGCCGTCTGTGGCAAAGAATCCCAGATTCACCACCCTCTGACTAAAGAAATTCCTCCTCATCTCCTTCCTAAAGGAACGTCCTTTAATTCTGAGGCTGTGCCCTCTAATCCTCGACTCTAGTGGAAACATCCTCTCCACATCCACTCCATCCAGGCCGCTCACTATTCTGTACGTTTCAATGAGGTTCCCCCTCATCCATCTAAACTCCAGCGAGTACAGGCCCAGTGCAGACAAACGTTAACCCACTCATTCCTGGGATCGTTCTTGTGAACCTCCTCTGGACCCTCTCCAGAGCCAGCACATCCCTCCTCAGACCAGGAGCCCATATCTGCGGTCTCTCTAACTCCACGGTAAAAGAATGCTTTGTTCTTTCCTTTTACAGATGGTCGTTGGCCTTTTCACTCTCGGATGTAGGGAATTTAAACCATCAAAGAGACAATATACAATGGCATCAACTGCTCAGTTGGGTCGGGGACCCTGGGGACAGGACTTGATGGAATGCCATGCCTACTTTCCCAAGGCGATGGTTTACATCCGTTACACATTCCCCTGCCTCTCATTAGTGTTTTAGTTAAAGATAGACACAAAATGCTGGAGTAACTCAGCGGGACAGGCAACAACTCTGGAGAGAAGGAATGGGTGACGTTTCGGGTCGAGACCCTTCTTCAGGCACGTTTTAGTTTAGTTTAGTTTACAGCGCGGAAACAGGCCCTTCGGCCCACCGAGTCCGCACCGACCAGCGATCCCCGCACACTAACACTATCCTACACACACTAGGGACAAAGTTTTACATTTACACCAAGTTGATTAATCTACAAACCCGCACGTCTTTGGAGTGTGGGAGGAAACCGAAGGTATCGGAGAAAACCCACGCAGGTCACGGGGAGAACGTACAAACTCCGTACAGTCGGGATCAAACCCGGGTCTCGGGCGCAGTGAGGCAGCAGCTCTACCCGCTTCCCTGTGTGGCATCGACAACAAGCAAAGGCCCGAACCGTGAACTCAGAGATTTGTATTGTTCATCACAATGGTCTTGACGACTACCAGAGGTTTTAGTGTGGTTGGTCACTAAATGTAGAACTGAAGAAGGGTCTCCACCCAAAATGTCACCTATCCATGTTCTCCACAGATGCTGCCTGACCCGCTGAGTTATTCCAGCACTCTGTGAAACGTCACCTATCCATGTTCTCCACAGATGCTGCCTGACCCGCTGAGTTATTCCAGCACTCTGTGAAACGTCACCTATCCATGTTCTCCACAGACGCTGCCTGACCTGCTGAGTTACTCCAGCACTCTGTGAAACGTCACCTATCCATGTTCTCCACAGATGCTGCCTGACCTGCTGAGTTACTCCAGCGTTTTGTGTCCATCTTCGTAGAACAGTACAGACCAGGAAGTGGCCGTTCGGCCCAGCATGTCTATGCTGACCATAATGCCACTTTATACCCATCACATCTGCCCTCACGGTCCACATCCAAAGACATACAGGTATGTAGGTTAATTAACTGGGTAAATGTAAAAAAATTTATCCCTAGTGTGTGTAGGATAGTGTTAGTGTGCGGGGATCGCTGGGCGGCACGGACTCGGTGGGCCGAAGGGCCTGTTTCCGTGCTGTATCTCTAAATCTAATAAAGAAATCCCTCCATTCCCTGCTTGCCTCACCCCCGGTCCAAATGCTTCAAACATTGTTATAACTGCTTCACCGCCTCTCTCCATCCACCCAGCATCTCCCATCTCCCCTCCTCTCTTTTTTTTGCAATCTCTCTTTGTCTCTCCGCTCTGCACCTCTCGTTTTGTTCCTCCTCTTTGTCTCTCACACTCTAAGAAATGTTCTTTTTATTCTACATTCACACATCGTAGCCATTGGTTGAGCGGGAGCACATGGCCGCTGGCTGGGTGAGGTCACGTGGGGCGCGGGGCGGTGACGTCACCTTGTCCCGTATTCGGGAGTGAGGAAGTTGGCAACCCTACTAATACGGGACAAACTAATCTAGCCTGAAATACGGGATGTCCCGGCTAATACGGGACAGTTGGCAACTCTAGCTGGGACCAACAGATTCCTGTACCCAGAAAGTGATGTTGCCACCAACATGATGAAAGACTGGGCTTGTGTTCACTGGAATTTAGAAGGATGAGAGGGGATCTTATAGAAACATACAAAAGATTCTTAGAGGATCGGACAGGCTAGAAGCAGGAAAAATGTTCCCAACGTTGGGGGGAGTCCAGAACCAGGGGCCACAGTTTAAGAATAAGGGGTCGGCCATTTAGGACTGAGATGAGGAAAAACCTTTTCCACCCAGAGAGTTGTGAATCTGTGGAATTCTCTGCCACAGAGGGCAGTGGAGGCCGATTCACTGGATGTTTTCAAGAGAGAGTTAGATTTAGCTCTTAGGGCTAACGGAATCAAGGGATATGGGGGAGAAAGCAGGAACGGGGCACTGATTGTGGATGATCAGCCGTGATCATATTGAATGGCGGTGCTGGCTCGAAGGGCCGAAGGGCCGAACGGCCTCCTCCTGCACCTCTGTTTCTATGTTTCTATCACGTACGCCGGGCTGCCTGGGGCTCACGGTTCCACCGCTACAGCACGACGGACTCCTGCCCTGATTGTGAGAGACAGAGCAAGTAATTCCATCAGTGACCCGTCAGCATCAATAACATCACGTAGATCTCAGTCACACTTAGCTCCCCGCCCCACAGCCCACATCTGCTTTCACAGCTCGTGCCATGATCCATCAGCCTGTCCAAGCATCCCACACACAACATAGCTCTCTCTCTCCCCCTCTACCTCACTCTGTCTGTCTGTCTCTCTCCCTCCCTCCCTCCTCTCTCTCTCTTTTTCTGTCTCTGTCTCTCTCTTTGACTCTCTCTCTCTCTCTCTCTCTCTCTCTCTCTCTCTCTCTCTCTCTCTCTCTCTCTCTCTCTCTCTCTCTCTCTCTCTCTCTCTCTCTCTCTCTCTCTCTCTCTCTCTCTCTTTCTCCATCTGTCTCTTTCTTTCTCTCCCTCTGTCTCTCTGTCCCTCTCTCTTTGTCTCCCTGTCTCTGTCAGTCTCTCTCTCTCTCTCTCTCTCTCTCTCTCTCTCTCTCTCTCTCTCTCTCTCTCTCTCTCTCTCTCTCTCTCTCTCTCTCTCTCTCTCTCTCTCTCTCTCTCTCTCTCTCTCTCTCTCTCTCTCTCTCTCTCTCTCTCCTCTCTCTCTCTCTCTCTCTCTCTCTCTCTCTCTCTCTCTCTCTCTCTCTCTCTCTCTCTCTCTCTCTCTCTCTCTCTCTCTCTCTCTCTCTCTCTCAGTTTAGAGATACAGCGCGGAAACAGGCCCTTCGGCCCACCGGGTCCGCGCCGCCCAGCGATCCCCGCACAATAACACTATCCCACACACACTCGGGACAATTTACATTTAGGGCGGGCACGGTGGCACAGCGGTAGAGTTGCCGCCTTACAGCGAATGCAGCGCCGGAGACTCGGGTTCGATCCCCACTACGGGTGCTGTCTGTACGGAGTTTGTACGTTCTCCCCGTAACCTGCGTGGGTTTTCTCCGGGTGCTCCGGTTTCCTCCCACACTCCAGGTATGTAGGTTAATTGGCTCGGTAAGTGTAAAATTGTCCCTAGTGTGTGTAGGATAGTGTTAGCGTGCGGGGATCGCTGGGCGGCCGAAAGGGCCTGTTTCCGCACTGTGTCTCTTAAACTAAACTAATCCAAGCCAATTAACAGCGCGGAAACAGGCCCTTCGGCCCACCGAGCCCGTACCGACCAATGATCCCCGCACATTAACGCAATCCTACACACACTAGTGACAATTTTACATTTATACAGTTTTACCAAGCCAATTTTACATTTCCTGCCTTTTAGCCTGCAGATGCTGGTTTAAACCGAAGACAGACACAAAATGCCGGAGTAACTCAGCGGGACAGGCAGCATCTCTGGAGAGAAGGAATGGGTGACGTTTTGGGTCGAGACCCTTGTTCAGACTGGGAGTCAGAGGAGCAGGACTCCCCCAGCCTTGCCCCTCTCCATGCTGGTCACATTTGTCCTTGGCAAGGCCGCCAGGCAGTGGCGGGGAGCATTCTCGGGGGACTAGGGCACAGTGTGTGTGTGTGACAGCGATCCTGGCTGACTAATGAGCTGGTGACTGCTCCCCAAGCAGGCACCAGGGCTAGCACAAGCTGCCAGCAATTAGCTCCCAATTATAACCATCTTTCAACATGCAAGTGATTGAGATTTCACCTTGCTGCCTCTCTGCCTCTCTGCACGGTTTAATGTGTTCCCAGTCTTCATCTTCAACCAATAAAACTGAGCAAAACGTCTCCAAAGACCAGCCAGGGAAAGAATATTTTATCTGCCCTGCACTAACAAAGCTCTGTGCTCGGCCTGATTAGCGTTTTATTCACACTGTCTGAAGAACAGTGTTCGTGGCTTCAGGTAGATCACATCACAAACCCACACTCATAGAGACGTACAGCATGGAAACAGGCCCTTCAGCCCAACTCGTCCATGCCCAGCACAATGTCCCATCTAAGTTAGAATCAAAGAACTGCAGATGCTGGCTCATTCCAAAGATAGGTGCAGAGTGCTGGAGTAACTCAGCGGGTCAGGCAGCATCTGTGGAGAGCATGGATAGGTGACGTTTCACAGAGTGCTGGAGTAACTCAGCGGGTCAGGCAGCATCTGTGGAGAGCATGGATAGGTGACGTTTCACAGAGTGCTGGAGTAACTCAGCGGGTCAGGCAGCATCTGTGGAGAACATGGATAGGTGACGTTTCACAGAGTGCTGGAGTAACTCAGTGGGTCAGGCAGCATCTCTGGAGAACATGGAGAGGTGATGTCTCGGGATGGGGCCCATCTTCAGACTCCAGGCAACTTGAAACCTCACCCACCCATGTTCTCCAGAGATGCTGCCTGACCCGCTGAGTTACTCCAGCACTCTGTGAAACGTCACCTATCCATGTTCTCCACAGATGCTACCTGACCCGCTGAGTTACTCCAGCACTCTGTGAAACGTCACCCATCCATGTTCTCCACAGATGCTGCCTGACCCGTTGAGTTATTAATCGATCGATGGATCGATTATAATCATGTGTTGTCTTTCCGCTGACTGGTTAGCACGCAACCAAAGCTTTTCACTGTTCCTGAGGTCACGTGACAATAAACTAAATTGAACTGAACTTCTGGAAGGGTTTAGAGGGAAATGGGCCAAACGTGGGTAGGTTGGGACTAGCTTTGATGGGGCATGTTGGTCGGCATGGGCAAGTTGGGCCGAAGGGCCTGTTTCCGTGCTGTTTGACTTTATGCCTCTAAACTACCTGAGCATTTTTAACCAATTTTTCCACCCAGTTACGTTCTGCTATAATTGTCTCCACTTATTAACAAAAGAAAATCAAAACGATTATGAAATTAAACTGCTGTTGAACTCCTTGTTAGACAAATGTAACAAAGGGGTCGGACGTTAGAGAGAGCTCTAGGGGCTAGCGGAATCAAGGGATACGGGGAGAAGGCAGGCACGGGTTACTGATTGTGGATGATCAGCCGTGATCACAATGAATGGCGGTGCGTACAGGCTCGAAGGGCCAAATGCCCTATTTTCTATGTTTTTATTTTCTATGTCTATGGTTTTTTTAACTGGGAGAATTTGGCAGAGATCGGAGGTTAATAACCAGTGTTAATATAACTCTTCACAACAGTGTTGTCACTGGAGACTGAAACCTTCATTAACAACAGATAAAAATGACTGCCCTGCCACAATGAACCACGACATAATGTCCCTTAAAATAATGCTCCTGCGCTATTAAGCCTCTATCTCTACATTTTAATTTCATCTTGATGTTAATAATAAAACAAGCTCGTTTTGCAGTGAGGTGATGCTCAAATGCAAAGCTCATGAAGCTGATCCATCGTGAACGTCTGTATTAAAGACAGTTCCACAATCTCAATGGGAATCGGAATGATGGAGTCACAAGGTCATAAGTGATAGGAGCAGAATTCGGCCATTCGGCCCATCAAGTCTACTCCGCCATTCAATCATGGCTGATCTATCTCTCCCTCCTAACCCCATTCTCCTGCCTTCTAAATGCAAAATGGCGGCACTGCCCTAGCAGCTGCCGCTCACCTGCGGTCCATTTGTCTTTGTGTTTTTGTTGTTTTTTTTGTCTTAATTGTAGTTGTGATGTGGTGTTTTTGTGTTTGTGTACTATGTGTGTATGTGGGGGGGAGGGGGAAACTAACACTGTAAATATGTGTCCCTTCCGAACGGAGACCCGACCTTTGTTTTCTGGGCCGTGTCTCCGTTCCTGCTGCGGCCTACCATCGGCCCAACTCCTGGAGCTGTCAGCCTCCATCGGACTTACCATCCAAGTCCGTGGATCGGACTTACCATCACCGGAGCCGGCCGTCTTCGGAGGCTGCGGGAGCGGCTGCGACTCGCCTTAGGTTCGGGCCGCGTGGATTCCGACATCGGGAGCTCCGGCAGCGGCAGCGTGTTCGCCCACCCCGGATCGCGGGGCTTGGGGCGCGGACATTTCACCGTCCGGCGCGGCCTAAGATGGCCGCGGGATATTTCTCTGCTGGGCGGGGGTTTCAATGTCGGGAGCCACGACCGCCCCGACGTGCAGCAACAGCGGCAGCGACAGCGTGTTCGCCCGCCCCGGATCGGACTTATCATCAGCGGAGCCGGCCGTCTTCGGAGGCTGCGGGAGCGGCTGTGACGCGACGCGCCTTGGGCTCGGCCCGCTGTGGACCGTCCGGTGCGGCCTGCAACCACAACAACCTGGCTGCGGGCGAGGACAGCAGGAGAAGGGAAAGACATTGTGGCCTTCCATCACAGTGAGGAGAGAGAGGACTGGAGGAGACTCACTGTGATGGATGTTTCTTTGATGGATGTTTCTTTTTTGTGTGTTTTTGGGGTTGGGTGGTTTGAGTGCCTGTTTGATGCTTTTATTGTTGGACTGTGTTTTTGGGGGTTTTGGGGTGTGTGATTTGAATGCCTATTTAATGCTTCTATTGTTGGACTGTGTTTTGGGGGTTTTTTGGGGTTGGGTAATTTGGGTGCCTGTTTAGTGCTTTTATTGTTGGACTGTGGGTGATTGAATTAACATTTTGTTCAAGATGGCCGCGCCGTTGTGTTTGGCTGCCTGCCACTGTATGTTTCTTTTTTTCCTAGTCAGATGTGCAGCACTTTGGTCAACGTGGGTTGTTTTTAAATGTGCTATACAAATAAATTGACTTGACTTGACTTGACTTCTCCCCATAACCCCCGACACCCGTACTAATCAACTTTCTCACTCCCAAATAAGGACAAAGGGTGACGTCACCGCCCCGCGCCTCACGTGACCTCACCCAGCCAGCGGCCACGTGCTCCCGCTCCGCCAATGGCAGCCGCCCATGCCGGGAGACGGGTTGCAGCGCAACCTCCATTAGGTGGCACCCGGGCCTCCGGGCCTACACTGACCTGGCTAACAGCGGCACCCGGCCTACAGTGTCCAGGCCAACAGGTTCCGGGCCTATAGTGTCCAGGCCTACAGTGTCCAGGCCTACAGTGTCCGGGCCTGTAGTGTCCGGGTCTCCAGTGTCCGGGCCTACACTGTCCAGGCCACCAGCGGCCCCCGGGCCTACAGTGTCCAGGCCTACAGTGTCCGGGTCTATAGTGTCCGGGTCTACAGTGTCCGGGCCTATAGTGTCCGGGTCTACAGTGTCCGGGCCTATAGTGTCCGGGTCTACAGTGTCTGGGCCTACACTGTCTGGGCCTACAGTGTCTGGGCCTACAGTGTCCGGGCCTACAGTGTCCGGGCCTATAGTGTCCGGGCCTACAGTGTCCGGGTCTATAGTGTCCGGGTCTACAGTGTCCGGGCCTATAGTGTCCGGGTCTACAGTGTCCGGGCCTATAGTGTCCGGGTCTACAGTGTCTGGGCCTACACTGTCTGGGCCTACAGTGTCTGGGCCTACAGTGTCCGGGCCTACAGTGTCCGGGCCTACAGTGTCCGGGCCTACAGTGTCCGGGTCTATAGTGTCCGGGTCTACAGTGTCCGGGTCTACAGTGTCCGGGCCTATAGTGTCCGGGTCTACAGTGTCCGGGCCTATAGTGTCCGGGTCTACAGTGTCTGGGCCTACACTGTCTGGGCCTACAGTGTCTGGGCCTACAGTGTCCGGGCCTACAGTGTCCGGGCCTATAGTGTCCGGGCCTACAGTGTCCGGGCCTATAGTGTCCGGGCCTATAGTGTCCGGGTCTACAGTGTCCGGGCCTACAGTGTCCGGGTCTACAGTGTCCGGGCCTACAGTGTCCGGGTCTACAGTGTCCGGGCCTACAGTGTCCGGGTCTACAGTGTCCGGGCCTACAGTGTCCGGGCCTACAGTGTCCGGGCCTACAGTGTCCGGGCCTACAGTGTCTGGGCCTACAGTGTCCGGGCCTACAGTGTCCGGGCCTATAGTGTCCGGGCCTACAGTGTCCGGGCCTATAGTGTCCGGGACTACAGTGTCTGGGCCTATAGTGTCCGGGCCTACACTGTCTGGGCCTACACTGTCTGGGCCTAGTGTCCGGGCCTACACTGTCTGGGCCTACACTGTCTGGGCCTAGTGTCTGGGCCTACACTGTCTGGGCCTACAGCGCCCCCCCGGGCCTAATACAGGACAAGGGCGGTCTAGTACGGGACAAAACAATTTAGCCCAATATACGGGATGTCCCGGCTAATACGGGACCGTTGGCAATCCTAACCTCGGATGCTGTCTGTGTATGTGGAGTTTGCACCTTCTCCCTGTGACTGCGTGGGTTTCTCCGGGTGCTCTGGTTTCCTCCCACATCGCAAAGCCGTGCGGGTTTGTTGGTTAATCGGCCCCTCTGTAAATGGCCCTCTAGTATGCAGGGAGTGGATGAGAAAGTGGGATAACAGGGAACTAGTGTCAAAGGGTCGGCATGGACCCAGCGGGCCGAAGGGCCTGTTTCTGTTCTGTGGATTTAGCTCTTAGGGCTAAGGGAATCAAGAGATGTGGGGGAAAAGCGGGAACAGGGTACTGATTCTGGATGATCAACCATGATCATATTGAAATAGGAAAATAACTGCAGATGCTGGTTCAAATCGAAGGTATCACAAAATGCTGGAGTAACTCAGCGGATCAGGCAACATCTCAGGAGAGAAGGAATGGGTGACGTTTCGGGTCGAGCCCCTTCTTCAGATTGAAGAAATGTCACCCTTTCCTTCTCTCCTGAGATGCTGCCTGACCCGCTGAGTTACTCCAGCACTCTGTGAAACGTCACCTATCCATGTTCTCCACAGATGCTGCCTGACCCGCTGAGTTACTCCAGCACTCTGTGAAACGTCACCAATCCATGTTCTCCACAGATGCTGCCTGACCCGCTGAGTTACTCCAGCATTTTGATGATCATATTGAATGGCGTTGCTGGCTCGGAGAGCCGAATGTCCTACTCCTGCACCTATTATCTATGTTTCTATGTTTCTATGTAATTAAAAATCGCCCCGGCAACTTTGAAATAATATGTAATTGATCCTGTGAGCCAGTCCTGGGGACAATGCAGGATATTCAGCTCAATGGATTAAGCCCAAGGCTTCAAGTTAAGATGCACAACTCCTGAAATTGCCAGGCAAAAGATCGCAAGGATTTATTATTTGCAATGGGAATCAATCACCCAATTTTAATTTCAGGCAAGGATGGGGATATAAGGTTTCAAAGCACTGATAGGTTTTCTGCCTCATTAAATTGCTGGCTGGATTTATCTTTGGAAGTGATATTGTGTTTCACACCCTGGTGCGGGCGGCAATAGTTGGAAACCTTGCTGTTATCATCACCGATAGATAAGTGGCTGTGACACGCTCCCCATCACTCTCCCGTACCGATGCTAACCCACACTAATGGCACACATCCAGCATCCTGAAGCTCGCCCAGCATCTCCCTGACAACATGAGGCTCGCTGGTATTCATAATCCTCCAGTCACAGAGTCACACAGCACGGACACAGGCCCTTCGGCTTCGGCCCAACTCGCCCGTGCCGACCAACAAGCCTACAGAAGAAGTGATATGAGCAGAATCAGGCCATTCGGCCCATCAAGTCTGCTCCGCCATTCAATCATGGCTGATCTAACTCCCCCTCCTAACCCCATTCTCCTGCCTTCTCCCCATAACCCCTGACACCTAGTGCCACCTGCCCATGTTTGGGCCATATCCCTCTAAGCCTTTCCCATCTACGTACCTGTCCAAATGTCTTTTATATGTCACAGAGTGCTGGAGTAGCTCTGTACATGTCACCTATCCATGTTCTCCACAGATGCTGCCTGACCCGCTGAGTTACTCCAGCACTCTGTGAAACGTCACCTATCCATGTTCTCCACAGATGCTGCCTGACCCGCTGAGTTACTCCAGCACTCTGTGAAACGTCACCTATCCATGTTCTCCACAGATGCTGCCTGACCCGCTGAGTTACTCCAGCACTCTGTGAAACGTCACCTATCCATGTTCTCCACAGATGCTGCCTGACCCGCTGAGTTACTCCAGCACTCTGTGAAACGTCACCTATCCATGTTCTCCACAGATGCTGCCTGACCCGCTGAGTTACTCCAGCACTCTGTGAAACATCACCTATCCATGTCCCGTGGGGATTGCTGTGTTGGGTGTGAGGACTGGTGTGGTGACAGGTGAGGACCAGCAGAACTCTATGGTGGATCCAACCAATACAAGGTTTCACACTTGAGAGACTTTGGCAAGCTGTAACAAGCAATCCAGTAAAGGATATTTGAAAAGTCATCCTTTTGAATGTTTTTTAATGTGGGAGAATTTTCCACTCGTAAATGTTCTCTGTAAATTAATCCCATCGAGTTGTGCACTTAACTTTATCGTATCTTTCCACAAAGGAGTTATAAATTAGTCAACGCTGAGTGTGTTTTGTTAAATGCTTATTTTACATTTTTAATGAACCTGTGTCTCTCGGGTGAACATGAGCGGGCTGGGCTGGCCATTACAATCCGCCCAACCTACCCTCCGTTTGTTTTGAAGCAGTAATGGTTGATGACGTCTCTCTGGTATTTTCCGTTTGAAAGTGGTGTTTGTGTTTTATCTTCCTTAATGTCTGCACCGTAAAGTTGCAGTAACATAAACTTTACCACTGGCGGCTCGGTGGTGCAACGGGTAGAGCTGCTGCCTCACGGCGCCAGAGACCAAGGTTCCATCCTGACCACGGGCGCTGTCTGTACGGAGTTTGCACGCTCTCCCCGTGGGTTTTCTCCGGGTGCTCCGGTTTCCTCCCACACTCTAAAGACGTGCGGGTTTGTAGGTTAATTGGCTTCTGTAAAATTGTTATTTGTCCCTCGTGTGGGAGTGTGCGGGGAGATTACCGGTTGGCACGGACTCGGTGGGCCGAAGGGCCTGTTTCCACACTGTCGAACGTGGGGGAATCGAGGACCAGAGGACATAGGTTCGAAGTGAAAAGGGAATAGGAATCTGAGGGGTAACTTTTTCACATAAAGGGTGGTGGGTGTATGGAACAAGCTGCCAGAGGAGGTAGTTGAGGCTGGGACTATTGCATCTTTGGACAGGTACATGGATAGGACAGGTTTGGAGGGATATGGACCAAGAGCAGGCAGGTGGGGCTAGTGTAGCTGGGACATGTTGGCTGGTGTGGGCAAGTTGGGCTGAAGGGCTTGTTTCCACACTGTATCACTCTATGATCGAGGACTCTATGAGTCTTTGACTCTGTGACACTGTGGGCCGCTGCTGATCGGTCTAATGTTCTGCATCCATGTTGGGCACTGCTGCAGGCAGCCATCTGTTTAATGTTAATGAGTTAGCGCGTCAATTAAAGTAAGGGAGGTTGAGAATTTCACAGCATCATTCGAGGATTTGCACCTCATTAGATCGTCTGTACGCTGCAGGGTCCAGACGCCACAGTAGGATTTCTGCTGCACTGATCCACGACTGGAGATTTAAGAGAGAGTTTCCCCCTCAGGCTGAGTCCCACTCTGAGCACAAAACCCTCTCTGATGGAGAACAGGTGAAAGGACTAATCCCAATGCCCCCTCCCACTCCCACTCCCTGCTCCCCCTCGCCAACTTATCAGATGCTTCATATTCCGAAGAAGGGACCCGACCCGGAACGTCACCTGGTCCCTGTGAAGATAGCCACAAAATGGTGGAGTAGAAACATAGACAATAGGTGCAGGAGGAGGCCATTCGGCCCTTCGAGCCAGCACCGCCATTCATGATGATCATGGCTGATCATCCACAATCAGTACCCCAATCTCAGCGGGACAGGCAGCATCTCTGGTTTAGGTTTGCAGGTCGGCCAGCATTTTGTGTCTTGTTTCTCATGGGGGAGACTGTGGAGAAAGTGGGGTAACATCAAAGTAATGATGGCCGGCAGGGACTTGGTGGGCCGAAGGGCCTGTTTCCATGTTGTTTTACTAAACTAAACTAAACTAAAACTAAACACTACACCAAACTAATCTAAATTAAACTAAACTAACCTGGTTCTGGGGAATTTAAAAAGTGCGGCACGGTGGTGCAGCGGGTAGTGCTGCTGCCTCACAGCGCCGGAGACCCGGGTTCGATCCCGACTACGGGCGCTGTCTGTACGGAGTTTGTACGTTCTCCCCGTGACCTGCGTGGGTTTTCTCCGGGTGCTCCGGTCTCCTCCCACACTCCAAAGACATGCATTAGTTTGTAGGTTAATTGGCTTTGGTGTAAATTGTCCCTAGTGTGTGTGGGATATTGTTAGTGTGCGGGGGGATCGCTGGGCGGTGCGGACTCGGTGGGCCGAAGGGCCTGTTTCCGCGCTGTATCTCTAAACTAAACTAAATTAAAATAAACTATATTATGTGGGAATTCTGTGAGCGATCACCGATAGCCAGCTGTGATGTTCTGAATCTCAGTGTCCATGTGCTGCCTCTTACTAGAATGGGTCGACTGGGCTTGTATTCACTGGAATTTAGAAGGATGAGAGGGGATCTTATAGAAGCATTTAAAATTCATAAGAGATCGGACAGGCTCGATGCAGGGAAACATGTTCCCGATGTTGGGGGAGTCCAGAACCAGGGGCCACAGTTTCAGAATAAGGGGTCGGCCATTTAGGACTGAGATGAGGAAACACTTTTTCACCCAGAGAGTTGTGAATCTGTGGAATTCTCTGCCACAGAGGGCAGTGGAGGCCGATTCACTGGATGTTTTCAAGAGAGAGTTAGATTTAGCTCTTCGGGCTAACGGAATCAAGGTGTATGGGGAGAAAGCAGGAGCGGGATACTGATTGTGGATGATCAGCCACGATCATATTGAATGGCCGTATTTATTCACAAAATGCTGGAGTAACTCAGCAGGTCAGGCAGCATCTCGGGAGAGAAGGAATGGGTGACGTTTCGGGTCGAGGCCCTTCTTCAGACTGATGCTGGCTCGAAGGGCCGAATGGCCTCCTCCTGCACCTATTTTCTATGTTTCTAATAGGGCAATAGAACAGGAATAAAACAGTGATCCTGCACTTTGTGTCTTTTTTTTAAACCAGCATCTGCAGTTCCTTGTTTCTGGAGTGGTCCAACACTGGCACCTGCTGGTGGGAGACACGCACTGCAGTGGCTGGGACAGCCAGAGTTGGTGATGTGAATCACACTGCCCTCTCCTCCCTACACCAACAGGGACCGGCTCTTCGCACACGGACTGTCCGATAGATCAGCTGGGCAGAGGGAAGCTCAGGAAACCCGTGCTTCAGGGAGATGCTGGAACAGGCTCGATAGGCCGAACGGCCTCCTTCTACGTTGTGGGATCATAAAATCACGAGATCCTAAGTGATAGGAGCAGAATTAGGCCATTCGGCCCATCTTGTCTACTCCGCCATTCAATCATGGCTGATCTATCTCTCCCTCCTAACCCCATTCTCCTGCCTTCTCCCCATAACCCCTGACACCCGCACTGATCAAGAATCTATCTATCTCTGCCTTAAATATATTCATTGACTTGTGGTCTCCACAGCCGTGTGTGGCAAAGAATCCCACAGATTTACCACCCTCTGACTAAAGAAATTCCCTCTCATCTCCTTCCTAAAGGAACGTCCTTTAATCCTGAGGCTGTGCCCTCTGGTCCTAGACTCTCCCACTAGTGGAAACATCCTCTCCACATCCACTCTATCCAGGCCGCTCACGTTTCAATGAGGTCCCCCCTCATCCTTCTAAACTCCAGTGAGTACAGGCCCAGTGCCCACAAACGTTCATCATAGGTTAACCCACTCATTCCTGGGATCGTTCTTGTAAACCTCCTCTGGACCCTCTCCAGAGCCGGCACATCCCTCCTCAGATATGGGGCCCAAAATTGCTCACAATATTCCAAATGTGGCCTGGCCAGCACCTTATACAGCCTCAGCATCACATCCCTGTTTTTGTATTCTAGCCCTCTTGAAGTAAATGCTAGCATTGCGTTTGCTTTCTTTGCTACCGATTCGACTTGCAGATTAACGTTTTGGGAATCCTGCACCAGCTCCCAAGTCCCTTTGCACCTCCGATTTCTGGATTCTCTTCCCATTTAGCAAATAGTCTGCGCCTTTATTCCTACGACCAAAATGCATGACTCCACACTTTGCCACGCTGTATTCCACCTGCCACTTCTCTGCCCACTCTCCCAACCAGTCCAAGTCCTTCTGCAGAGTCCCTGCTGTCTCTAAACTACCTGCCCCTCCGCCTACTTTCGTATCATCTGCAAACTTGGCCACAAAGCCTTCAATCCCCTCATCCAAATCATTGATATACAACGTGATGAGCAGTGGCCCCTGCACCGAGCCCTGCGGAACTCCGCTAGTCACTGGCAGCCAGCCAGATAAAGCCCCCTTTACTGCCCCTCTTTGTCTTCTGCCATCCCGCCAGCCTGCTGTCCATGCCAGTATCTGCCCTATGATACCCTAGGCTCTCATCTTCCTTAACACGGTGGCGCAGCGGTAAAGTTGCTGCCTTACAGCGAATGCAGCGCCGGAGACTCAGGTTCGATCCTGACTACGGGCGCCGTCTGTACGGAGTTTGTACGTTCTCCCCGTGACCTGCGTGGGTTTTCTCCGAGATCTTCGGTTTCCTCCCACGCTCCAAAGACGTGCAGGTTTGTAGGTTAATTGGCTGGGCAAATGTGTAAAAAAAAATTGTCCCTAGTGGGTGTAGGATAGTGTTGATGTGCGGGGATCGCTGGTCGGCACGGACCCGGTGGGCCGAAGGGCCTGTTTCTGCGCTGTATCTCTAAAATCTAAAAAAAAATCTTAACAGCCTCACGTGTCGCACCTTATCAAAGGCTTTCTGAAAATCTCAGTAAACAACATCCACCCACTCTCCTTTGTCTGGCTTGCTCTTTATTTCTTCAAAGAATTCCAGCAAATTTGTCAAGCAAGACCTCCCCTTCACAAAGCCATGCTGACCTCCGCCTGTTTCATCGTGAAGCTCTCAGTACTCCGTAACCTCATCCTTTATAATGGACTCTAAAATCTTACCAACCACCGAAGTCAGACTAACCGGCCTAGAGTTGCCACTATCCTGCCTTGCTCTCTCCTTGTGCAGCGGGCTAATATTGGCAATGTCCCAATCATCTGGGACCACTCCTGACTCGAGTGATTCCTGAAATATCACTGTCAATGCCTCCACAATCTCTAAAGCCAGCCACCTCTATCAGACCCCTGGGGTGCAGTCCATCCGGCCCAGGTGACTTATCCACCTTCAGCACCTCCAGCTTCTCCAGCAACTTCTCCCTGGTAATAGCCACTCCACTAACTTCCAAGAATAAGGGGTCGGCCATTTAGAACGGAGATGAGGAAAATCTTTTTCAGTCAGAGAGTTGTGAATCTGTGGAATTCTCTGCCTCAGAAGGCAGTGGAGGCCAATTCTCTGAATGCATTCAAGAGAGAGCTAGATAGAGCTGTTAAGGATAGCAGAGTCAGGGGGTATGAGGAGAAGGCAGGAACGGGGTACTGATTGAGAATGATCAGCCATGATCACATTGAATGGCGGTGCTGGCTCGAAGGGCCAAATGGCCTCCTCCTGCACCTATTGTCTATTGTCTATTGATCATGGCTGATCATCTCCCCATGTAATTTGTGGAATTCTCTGCCGCTGAGGGCAGTGGAGGCCAATTCACTGAATGAATTTAAGAGAGAGTTAGATAGAGCTCTAGGGGCTAGTGGAATCAAGGGATATGGGGAGAAGGCAGGCTGATTGTGGATGATCAGCCATGAACACAATGAATGGCGGTGCTGCCTCGAAGGGCCGAATGGCCTCCTCCCGCACCTATTTTCTATGTTTCTATGTTTCTACCCCTTGATTCCATTAGCGCTAAGAGCTAAATCTAACTCTCTCTTGAGGTTTTTAGATGAGGGAGTGGAGGGATATGGATCACGTGCGGGCGGAGGGGGTTAGTGTAACTTGGCATCATGTTCAGCATGGACTTTGTGGGCCGAAGGGCCTGTTCCTGTTCTTTCCTCTCTAACAGAATGCCCCAGGTTTTTGTGTGGAGTGAAGTCGCAGTTCTCCCTCACTGCCACAAGACGGCGAAGTTGCTTCACTTTGCAAAGTCTGCAGATTAATTTTAATTAAAGATATAAAATATGACAAACCTGACAAACAATATGACAGACAATAGGGCTCCAACCAAGCAGCGTGGAGACATTGTTCACCAGCAAACACTCTCTGTATTTTACATGTAGTTATGCTGACACAAACAGCCGGAGTAAAATTCAGAGTGATACAGTGTGGAAACAGGCCCTTCGGCCCAACCTGCCCACACTGGCCCACATGTCCCAGCTACACTAGAGCGTGTGAGCTACAGGGAGAGGTTGAGCAGGCTGGGTCCCCATTCCCTGGAGCACAGGAGGATGAGGGGTGATCTTTTAGAGGTGTACAACATCATGAGAGGAATAGATCGGGCAGATGCATAGTCTCTTGCCCAGAGTAGGGGAATTGAGGACCAGAGGACATAGGTTTAAGGTGAAAGGGAAAAAAATTAATAGGAATCTGAAGGGTAACTTTTTCATACAAAGAGTGGTGGGTGTATGGAGCAAGCTGCCAGAGGAGGTAGTTGAGGCTGGGATTATTCCAACATTCAATAAACACTAGGACAGGTACATGGATAGGACAGGTTTAGAGGGATATGGACCAAACGCAGGCAGGTGGGACTAGTGTAGATGGGACATGTTGGCCAGTGTGGGCAAGTTGGGCCGAAGGGCCTGTTTCCACACTGTATCACTCTATGACTGTGGCCTATTCTGTGTGTTAGATAGCGGCTGTGAAAATGTGCTGTTGTCAGGCCAGGGGGAGAAAGCGAGGGGGAACAATAGTAAACGACACTAAACCAGGATTCTGTGCAGGCAGATAAGAGTGGGTCTTGGCCTCATGTTCGGCACAGGCACTGTGGGCCGAAGGGCCTGCTCTTGTACTATACTGTTAGTTTAGTTTAGAGATACAGCGCGGAAACAGGCCCTTCGGCCCACTGAGTCCGCACCGACCAGCGATCCCCGCACATTAACACTATCCTACACACACTAGGGACAAATCTTTACATTTACACCAAGCCAATTAACCTACAAACCCGCACGTCTTTGGAGTGAGGGAGGAAACCGAAGATCTGTGAATCTGTGGAATTCTCTGCCTCAGAAGGCAGTGGAGGCCAATTCTCTGAATGCATTCAAGAGAGAGCTAGATAGAGCTCTTAAGGATAGCGGAGTCAGGGGGTATGGGGAGAAGGCAGGAACGGGGTACTGATTGAGAATGATCAGCCATGATCACATTGAATGGCGGTGCGTACAGGCTCGAAGGGCCGAATGGCCTCCTCCTGCACCTATTGTCTATTGTCTCTCTTTCTCTCTTTTCTGTTTTCCCCCTTTTTCTCTCTCTCTCTCTCTCTCTCTCTCTCTCTCTCTCGCTCTCTCTCTCTCTCTCTCTTCTGCTTGTGAAGATTAATTGCCTTGTTTTGAAATGGGGCAATCAGCAGTTTTGATAATGATATAAGTGGCTTGTGATTGCAGTTTGCAAGTCAAGGTCACATCGTGCAGGAGAGGGCAGCACTGAAACATCACTCACTCGGGAAAAGCCTTCACCAATCTGATGTCAGCGTTATGTACAAACCCATCACTACCAATCCCCCCTCTCACTGTGTTAGTACGGTTGCCAACTTCCTCACTCCCAAATACGGGACAAGGCGACGTCACCCTTTGTCCCGTATCTGGGAGTGAGGAAGTTGGCAACCCTACTAACACGGGACAAGGGCGGTCCCGTACGGGACAGACTGATTCAGCCCAAAATACGGGATGTCCCGTCTAACACGGGACAGTTGGCGACCCTATCCTCTGCCAACCTAGAGGTTAATGGCAGGACTGTCATACGATGAAAGAATGGGTCAACTGGGCTTGCATTCACTGGAATTTGGGATGAGAGGGGATCTTGTAGAAACATATAACATTCTTAAGGGGTTGGACAGGGTAGTTGCAGGAAAAATGGAATCAAGGGATTTGGGGAGAAAGCAGGAACGGGGAACTGATTCTGGATGATCAGCCATGATCACATTGAATGGCGGTGCTGGCTCGAAGGGCAGAATGGCCTACCCCTGCACCTGTTTTCTATATTTCTAAAGGGCGGCACGGTGGTGCAGTGGGTAGAGCTGCTGCCTCACAGCGCCAGAGACCCGGGTTCGATCCTGACTACGGGTGCTGTCTGTACGGAGTTTGTACGTTCTCCCCGTGACCTGCGTGGGTTTTCTCCAAGATCTTCGGTTTCCTCCCACACTCCAATGATGGGCGGCACGGTGGCGCAGCGGTAGAGTTGCTGCTTTACAGCGAATGCAGCGCCGGAGACTCGGGTTCAATCCTGACTACGGGTGCTGCACTGTAAGGAGTTTGTACGTTCTCCCCGTGACCTGCGTGGGTTTACTCCGAGATCTTCGGTTTCCTCCCACACTCCAAAGACGTACAGGTATGTAGGTTAATTGGCTGGGTAAATGTAAAAATTGTCCCTAGTGGGTATGGGATAGTGTTAATGTACGGGGACCACTGGGCGGCACGGACTTGGAGGGCCGAAAAGGCCTGTTTCCGGCTGTATGTATATGATATGATATGATATGTGCAGGTTTGTAGGTTAATTGGCTTGGTGTAAATGTAAAAAATCGTCCCTAGTGTGTGTAGGATAGCGTTAGCGTGCGGGGATCACTGGTCGGCGATGGACTCGGTGGGCCGAAGGACCTGTTTCCACGCTGTATCTCTAAACGAAACTAAACTAAAGTAGTTCAGGAAACCTGAAGAAGGGTCTCGACCCGAAACGTCACCCATTCCTTCTCTCCAGAGATGCTGCCTGACCTGCTGAGTTACTCCAGCACTTTCTGTCTGTCTTCGATGCAGTTCTTTCCTACATATTGGAAGGATTTCAGTTCAGTTTAGTCTAGTTTATTGTCATGTGTACCGAGGTAGATTTTTTTTTAGATTTAGATTTTTAGATTTAGAGATACAACGCGGAAACAGGCCCTTCGGCCCACCGGGTCCGTGCCGCCCAGCGATCCCCGCACACTAACACTATCCTACACACACTAGGGACAATTTTTAAAAACATTTGCCCAGCCAATTAACCTACATATCTGTACGTCTTTGAAGTGTGGGAGGAAACCAAAGATCTCGGAGAAAACCCACACAGGTCACGGGGAGAACGTACAAACTCCGTACAGACGGCGCCCGTAGTCAGGATCGAACCTGAGTCTCCGGCGCTGCATTCGCTGTAAGGCAGCAACTCTACCGCTGCGCCACCGTGCCGCCCAGTGAGGTACAGTGAAAAGCTTTTGTTGCGTGCTAGCCAGTCAGCAGAAAGTCAATACATGATTACAATCGAGCCGTCCACAGTGGACAGATACAGGATAAAGGGCAGGAGAACTGCAGATGCTGGTTGAAATCGAAGGTATTTATTTCACAAAATGCTGGAGTAACTCAGCGGGTCAGGCAGCATCTCAGGAGAGAGGGAATGGGTGACGTTTCGGGTCGAGACCCTTCTTCAGCGGATCAGGCAGCATCTCGGGAAGTCTGAAGAAGGGTCTTGACCCGAAACGTCACCCATTCCTTCTCTGCCGAGATGCTGCCTGACCCGCTGAGTTACTCCAGCATTTTGTGATGAACAGGATAAAGGGAACAGATGTCAGAGTGTGGAGCGATGGTAATATGTGTCTGTGGATTTGCTGGTGTGGCTGGCACGCACATGGCCTCCAGGGCTGGCTGGCGTCTTGGAATCCAAAATATCATTGAACTGGAAATGGTGCAGGGAACATTTACGAGGATGTTGCCAGAACTCGAGGGCCTGAGCTACAGGGGGAGGTTGGACAGGCTGGGTCTCTATTCCTTGGAGCGCAGGAGGATGAGGGGTGATCTTATAGAGGTGTACAAGATCATGAGGAGATTAAGTGGGGCGCTGACACCAACATGTCTCACGTTTGGGGCGGCACGCTGGTGCAGCGGGTAGAGCTGCTGCCTCACAGAGCCGGAGACCCGGGTTCCATCCTGACTACGGGCGCTGTCTGTACGGAGTTTGCACGTTCTGCCCGTGACCCGCATGGGTTTTCTCCGGGTGCTCCGGTTTCCTCCCACACTCCAGACACGTGCAGGTTTGTGGCATTAATCGGCTCTCTGTAAGTTGCTCCGGTCGGTGTGTGTGTATCGCTGGTCGGCGCGGACTCAGACTGATGAAGGCGTGAGTTCAGGTTGGTGCCTCTGTGAGGCCATGTTGTGAGTGAGGTATCGACCATCGCTGAGTAATGTGTGATTGGAAGCACTTCCCATTGACCAAGGTTAGCTCGATCACTCTGCTTAGCCACATTAGCACATTGACTGCGTTAATTATGGGTATTGACATCTGCTTTCAATCAAGCACTTCACAGCTCCTGAGATGGAATGAGCAGAGAGACCTGATAGAAGGTTATAAAATGAAGAGGGAATTGGCCACCAGGAGCCCTTCAACAAACTTGGATTATTTTCTCAGAAACAATCATAGAAACATAGAAAACAGGTGCAGGAGGAGGCCATTCGGCCCTTCGAGCCAGCACCACCATTCATTGCGATCACGGCTGATCACCCACAATCAGTAACCCGTTCCTGCCTTCCCCCCATACCCCTTGATTAATAATAATAATAATAATACTATATTCCTTTATTCGTTCCACACCGGGGAAATTTACAGTGTTACAGCAGCAAAGTGGACCGCAAGAGATCATTCATTATAAATAAAAGATACATAAATTGTCCTCAGTTTTCCGTGTGTTAACTGTTACTGTTGACTGGTCTGCTGGGAGCAGTGCTGGTTGTGCAGTCTCACAGCAGCGGGAAGGAAGGGCCTCCTATATCTCTCCTTCACGCATTTGGGGTGACGGAGTCTGTCACTGAAGGAGCTACTCAGTGCAGTGAGTGTCCTGCATGGGGTGGGAGTCGTTGTCCAGCAGCGATGTTAACTTTGCCATCATCCTCCTCTCTCCCACCACCTGCACTGTGTCGAGGGGGCAACCCAGGACAGAGCTGGCCTTCCTGACCAGCTTATCGAGTCTCTTCCCCTTCTGCCGCAGAGATGCTGCTGCTCCAGCAGACCACTCCATAGAAAATGGCCGATGCAACCACCGTGTTGTAGAAGGTCCTTAGCAGTGCCCCCTGCACTCCAAAGGACCTGAGTCTCCTCAGCAGATAAAGTCTGCTCTGGCCCTTTCTGTATAGCGCATCGGTGTTTTCAGTCCGGTCCAGTTTATTGTTGAGGTAGACACCCAGGTACTTATAAGAGTCCACCCTCTCGATGTCCATTCCCTGGATGTTCACCGGTGTCGGGGGGACCTGGCTGTGTCTGCGGAAATCTACCACCATCTCCCTGGTTTTCCCCGCTAGCCCCTAGAGCTCTATCTAACTCTCTTTTAAATTCATCCGGTGATTTGGCCTCCACTGCCCTCTGTGGTAGAGAATTCCACAGATTCACAACTGTCTGGGTGAAAAAGTTTTTTCTCACCTCAGTTTTAAATGGCCTCCCCTTTATTCTTAGACTGTGTGTGTGGCCCCTGGTTCTGGACTCGCCCAACATTGGGAACATTTTTCCTGCATCTAGCTTGTCCAGTCAATAGAGGTTGAGTCTGGTCTGATAGATGTACATAAAATCATGAAGGGCGGCACGGTGGCACGGCACGGTGACACGGCGGTAGAGTTGCTGCCTCACAGCGCCGGAGACCCATGTTTGATCCCAACTACGGGTGCTTTTATACAGAGTTTGTACGTTCTCCCCGTGACCTGCGTGGGTTTTCTCCGAGATCTTCGGTTTCCTCCCACACTCCAAAGCCGTGCAGGTTTGTAGGTTAATTGGCTTGGTAGAAGTGTAAATTGTCCCTAGTGTGTGTGTGGGATAGTGTGAGTGTGCAGGGATCACTGGTTGGTGCGGACTCGTTGGGCCGAAGGGCCTTGCTTTTCCCCTCTCCCTGCGTCCCTGCCCCCATCCTAGTTTCACCGTCCTCCTGATTAAGTTATACTGATTGTTCACCTCCTTCCCCATAGCCACCAATGAACCGTCCTCCATTCCCTAGATCAGCGCCTGCTTTGATCCCTCGTTTTCACACCTCACCCTTCACGATTGCTAGCCTAAAAATGGACCTGTTTCCGCACTGTATCTCTAAACTAAACTAAAGGTCTGAAGAAGGGTCTCGACCTCAAATGTCACCCATTCCTTCTCTCCCGAGATGCTGCCTGTCCCGCTGAGTTACTCCAGCGTTTTGTGTCTGCCTTCGATGTTAACCAGCATCTGCACATATAAATATCAACCCTTCCTTTCACCCTTGACTGAGGAGAGAGGGCCGTCCACTCTGACACGCGCCCCAGTAGTTTTCAGTCATTAGATGTCAGCCATGCCATAAATACACCACGCACTGTGGTGAGCACACACACATCCTGGTGTGGAGATGAATGATCATCCCCCAGGGAACACCTTCATCGTGAAGATGCTTGTATCTTCAAAAAACACCGGGGATTGAGAGAGGGAGGTTGCAGCCAGATTTTCATATACTTGAACATTCCTTTCATCCCGATGCCTTAGTCATTGAGTGATACAGTGTGGAAACAGGCCCTTCGGCCCAACCTGTCCACACCGGCCAACATGTCCCAGCTACACTAGTCCCACCTGCCTGCTCTTGGTCCATATCCCTCCAAACCTGTCCTATCCAAGGTAGACACAAAACGATGGAGTAATTCGGCAGAACAGGCAGTATCTCTGGCGAGAAGGAATGGGTGACGTTTCGGGTCGAGACCCTTCTTCAGACCTATCTATGTACCTGGCTAACTGTTTCTTAAACGTTGGGATATGTTGAAAGACTGGAGCGACTAGGCTTGTATAAACTGGAATTTAGAAGGATGAGAGGAGATCTTATCATATCATATCATATCATCATATCATATATCTACAGCCGGAAACAGGCCTTTTCGGCCCTCCAAGTCCGTGCCGCCCAGCGATCCCCGCACATTAACACTATCCTACACCCACTAGGGACAATTTTTACATTTACCCAGCCAATTAACCTACATACCTGTACGTCTTTGGAGTGTGGGAGGAAACCGAAGATCTCGGAGAAAACCCACGCAGGTCACGGGGAGAACGTACAAACTCCTTACAGTGCAGCACCCGTAGTCAGGATCGAACCTGTGTCTCCGGCGCTGCATTCGCTGTAAAGCAGCAACTCTACCGCTGCGCTACCGTATAAGATTATTAAGGGGTTGGACACGTTAGAGGCAGGAAACATGTTCCCAATGTTGGGGGAGTCCAGAACAAGGGGCCACAGTTTAAGAATAAGGGGTAGGCCATTTAGAACTGAGATGAGGAAAAACTTTTTCAGTCAGAGAGTTGTGAATCTGTGGAATTCTCTGCCTCAGAAGGCAGTGGAGGCCAATTCTCTGAATGCATTCAAGAGAGAGCTAGATAGTGCTCTTAAGGATAGCGGAGTCAGGGGGTATGGGGAGAAGGCAGGAACGGGGTACTGATTGAGAATGATCAGCCATGATCACATTGAATGGCGGTGCTTGCTCGAAGGGCTGAATGGCCTCCTCCTGCACCTATTGTCTATTGATAGTCCCAGCCTCAGCTACCTCCTCTGGCAGCTGGTTCCGTGCACCCACCACCCTCTGTGTGAAAACGTTGCCCCTCCTGGTGCTAATGTTGTGTGGCCGAGCTGCCGTGGCGAGCTGGCGTTGGTGAGATGTGGGTGTCTTTGGGCCTAGTCAGCCACTCACACCCACTCTGTCTCCACACAAAGTGCCGTTCAATCCGTCCCTTTCATCACGACCTTGTCTTTTGAGCGTCACTTCTATCGAGCTCATCCCCAGATCTGAATTAGCTACTCAAAGACATCAAAGCCTTGGTTGCAGCAACGTTTTCTCAGCAAAACAACACTGGGAAATGTGTAGGAAGGAACTGCAGGTGCTGGTTTAAACCGAAGATAGAGATAAAATGCTGGAGTAACTCAACGGGGTCAGGCAGCATCTCTGGAGTAAAGGAATAGGTGACGTTTCGGGTCGAGACCCAAAATGTTTCTTGCTTCTGGTGAAATGCACAAGTACTCTGTGTTGTCAACATAGATCATGGCACTGTACAACCCAGGAACAGGCCCTTCGGCCCACAATGTCCGTACTGAACACGACGCCAAGTTAAAATAATCCCCCCTGCCCGCACGTGATCCATATCCCTCCACTCCCTGCATATCCGCGCGCCTGTCTAAAAGCCTCTTCAACACCACTATGGTATCTGCCTTCATCCCCACCCGCCTCTGTGTAAAACACCTGCCCCACACATCTGCTTTAAACTTTGCCCCTCTCACCTTAAAGCTGTGCCCTCTAGTCTGTGACATCTCCACCCTGGGGTGAAGGTTCTGACTGTCTACCCTGTCTACGCTGCTCAGAATTTTATAAACCTCTATCAGGTCTCCCCTCGACCTGTAGCTCATAGCCTTGGAGTGCAGGAGGATGAGGGGCGATCTTATAGAGGTGTAAAAGATCATGAGAGGAATAGATCGGGTAGATGCCCAGTCTTTTACCCAGAGTTGGGGAAATCAAGAACCAGAGGGCATAGGTTTAAGTCCAGAGGGAAAAATGTAATAAGGGAGGTGGGGATGGGGGGGATTTAATAAGAACACAAGGGGCAACTTTGTTCACGCAGAGGGTGGTGGGTGTATGGAACGAGCTGCCGGAGGAGATAGTTGAGGCAGGGACTATCGCAACACATGAAACATTTGGACAGGTACATGGATAGGACAGGTTTAGAGGGATATGGGCCAAATGCGGGCAGGTGGGACTAGTGTAGATGGGGCATGTGGTGGCAGATTATGATATTGCTGTTTTGGAGTTGTTTAGGATGGACACATGGATATGCAGGGAACGGAAGGACAGGGATCATGGTTGCTGATTGACATGCAGGCAGAGGAGATCAGTTGAACTTGGCATCATATTCGGTATGGATATTGTGGGCCGAAGGGCCTGTTCCTGTGCTGTCTATGTTCTATAGGGAGATACCAGGGTCAGCACGGGCATTGTGGGCCGAAGGGCCTGTTCCTGTCCTGTGCTGTCTGTTCTATAGGGAGATACCAGGGTCAGCACGGACATTGTGGGCCGAAGGGCCTGTTCCTGTGCTGTGCTGTCTGTTCTATAGGGAGATACCAGGGTCAGCAAGACATTGTGGGCCGAAGGGCCTGTTCCTGTATTCTAAGATCCAAAGAGTCACGTCTCTCGGAAGTGACCGCGTTTTCGTTAGATGGCCGAAACTCTCGCGGGGCGGGTGCACACGGATAGAGAACCTCACATCTCTCGTAGGGGAGGGATTAGCTGTCTGACGAAGGGTCTGGACCCAAAACGTCATCCATTCCTTCTCTCCAGAGATGCTGCCTGTCCCGCTGAGTTACTCCAGCGTTTTGTGTCAACCTTCCAATTTCTATATCCAGTATTCTGACTGTTGAAGGTCAACGTGCCGAAAGCCTTCTTTGACCACACTGTCTACCTGTGACACCACTTTGAAGGAACCTCTCTCTGTACCAGCTCTCCAACTTCCATGACTTCAACTGGTTGCGGCACTCTTAGCAATTACTTATTTAATTAACTCAGCGATGTTAGCAATACGATTTTGCCTTCATGTCCCTCGATAACCAACTGTGAAGTTTACCCACGTAAGCACCAAAATGCAACTTCCTCCCACACTGCTGATTCCAGCGTTAAGTCTTAATTATTCCCCAAGTCTCTTGACAAAACAGACCAAGGAAAGCATGTTGTTCCAAAGCATAATTAAGGTCCAGTCTAACTCCCTCTCCTCCCCTCTCCCATCAGGCAAGAGGTACAGAAGTGTGAAAACGCACACCTCCAGATTCAGGGGCAGTTTCTTCCCGGGCAACTGAACCGTCCTCTCACCAACTAGAGAGCAGTCCTGACCTCCCATCTACCTCATTGGAGACTCTCATCGGACTTTACCTTGCACTAAACGTTATTCCCTTTATCCTGTCCACTGTGGACGGCTCGATTGTAATCATGTGTTGTCTTTCCACTGACTGGTTAGCACGCAACATAAAAGCTTTTCACTGTACCTCGGTACACGGGACAATAAACAAATGAGACTCCAACCATCCAATCCAATGTCACTTTGGGATGGGGAACCATTGTCACCAACACTTTGCTGTGAAAAGATTGCAAAAGGAAATTAAAAGAACATTATTTTTTGTCGTTATGGTTCATTGTTCAGATCCTTTTGACATCGCACACTTTCCACAAGATATTATCTAAATTATGTAGGAACACAAATGGAGTAATGCTGATGGCAGGCCGTTTCACACAGCCCGTTTCATGTGCTCCACTTACTAACAGAACACTCAGAGCTCGGCGCATAACATAATCACATTACATTTGTTCCAATGAGATTGTTAATAATTTAATATCATACCGGGGGGGGGGGGGGGGGGGGGGGGAATCAAGGAATATTTTCAAGGCTGGAGTTTAAACCTACGATCAATTCTCAGTCATATAACCGTAGGGAGATGCAGCGTGGAAACAGGCCCTTCAACCCACTCAGTCCGTGCCAGCCAACATGCCCCATCTACACCAGTCCCACCTGCCCGCGTTTGGCCCATACCCCTCCAAACCTATCCTATCCATGTACTTGTCAAAATGCTTCTTACATGTTTCTTAGAGCGGCACGGTGGCGCAACGGTAGAGTTGATGCCTTACAAGGAATGCAACGCCAGAGACCCGGGTTCCATCCCGACCACGGGCGCTGTCTGTACGGAGTTTGTACGTTCTCCCCGTTTTCTCCGAGATCTTCGGTTTCCTCCCACACTCCAAAGACGTGCAGGTTTGTAGATTATTTGGCTTGTTAAATCTAAACAATTGTCCCTAATGTGTGTAGGATAGTGTTAATGTGCGGGGATCGCTGGTCGGCGCGGACCCGGTGGGCCGAAAGGGCCTGTTTCCTCGCTGTATCTCTAAACTAAAAGTTGGGATAGTCCCAGCCTCATCTACCTCCTCTGGCAGCTCGTTCCATACACCCACCACCCTGCGTGTGAAAAGGTTGCCCCTCAGGTTCCTATTAAACCTTTCCCCACTCACCTTAAACCCATGTCCTCTGGTTCTTGATTCCCCCACCCGTGTTGAATCCTCTTCAAAGGCGTTCGGACACTACTCTTGAAAGTCCTGGCCTGCACCTCTTCCAAAATCATTACATCAAAATCGAACCTGTTAAATGTTTTTCTGACTTTATTACTTACAATGTTCTGTCCGGATACAACAGGTCATGCTAACGAGACAGGTTTACAGGCAGCAAGTTCAGATGTGTGTGTGGAAAAGGCTCATCACTACTGTCCCAGTAAACTCCTTGCAGATCTGGTTAACGCTACTTTGGCCAGAGTTCCCCAAGGCGGAGGGTGGAGTAAGCTCTCCCAGAACCAGGGTCTCCTCTGGGCTGTTGGTGGGCTGCAGGACAAAGGTGGGCAAGGCAAGGTCGTCCGTCCGCCAGCCTTCAGTGCCTGCCCTGTTTGAACCAGTTCCTTATCAGCCACTTCTGTCCAGAGCACGTCTGCAAGGACAGTCTCAGGTCGAAGTTGGCATCCTTCACCATCTCCACCTCCAGGCAGCGGCCCGTGTCCCGGTTAATGATCGGCCCGTTCTGCGAGAGAGAGACGTCCACCTTAGTTGAGAGACAGCGCGGGAAACAGGCCCTTCGGCCCATCTCCCTGGAGTTTAGAAGGATGAGGGGGGGGGGGGAACCTAACTGAAACTTACCGACTAATGAAAGGCCTGGATAGAGTGGGTGTGGAGAGGATGTTTCCACTAGTGGGAGAGTCTAGGACCAGAGGGCACAGCCTCAGAATTAAAGGACGTCCCTTTAGGAAGGAGATGAGGAGGAACTTCTTTAGTCAGAGGGTGGTGAATCTGTGGGATTCTGTGCCACAGACGGCTGTGGAGGCCACAAGTCAATGGAGATATTTAAGGCAGAGATAGATAGATTGTTGATCAGTGCGGGTGTCAGGGGTTATGGGGAGAAGGCAGGAGAATGGGGTTAGGACGGAGAGATAGATCAGCCATGATTGGATGATGGAATGGACTCCATGGGCCGAATGGCGCCATTGTCAGGTTCGGGAGCCTTATTGAGGATGGGGAGGTAGTTGTTTGAAATTGGAGAATATTTGTTTTACCTGTATTAGGGTGGTGGGTTTTGTCTTTAATTATTTCGTAGTGTAAGTAGTATCGTAAAAACTTCAATAAATCTATTTTTGGTTATTAAATAAAAAGAAAAGGAAAGGAAAGGTTGCTAGGTGACGAAGCCGGTAACGGTTGCCATGTCGGTTGCCAGGGAACGGTTGCAGGGGAACGGTTGCCATGCCGGTTGCCAGGGAATGGTTGCCGGGGAACGGTTGCCATGCCGGTTGCCGGGTAATGGTTGCCAGGGAACGGATGCCGGGTAACGGTTCCCATGCCGGTTAGCGGTTGCCATGCTAGTTGCCAGGGAACGGTTCCCGGGGAATGGTTGCCAGGGAACGGTTGCCGGGTAACGGTTGCCGGGTAACGGATGCCATGCCGGTTGCCGGGTAACGGTTGCTGGGTAATGGTTGCCGGGTAACGGTTGCCATGCCGGTTGCCGGGTAACGGTTGCTGGGTAATGGTTGCTGGATAATGGTTGCCGGGTAACGGTTGCCGGGTAACGGTTGCCATGCCGGTTGCCACGCGGGTCCCGGTGGTGGGAGGCCTGGGCCTACCTGTGTGAAGTCCCAGAGCCTCTGTCCGGGCCTGTCCACGTCCTCGCACTTCCTCAGCCTGGGGCTCCGGCCCTTGCCGTCGTCCACCACGCACTTGGTGTCGGGCAGGAAGCGCGTCGACCCCAGGGGGCCCAGTTGCAGCAGCCCCTCGGTTGTGTAGCGGACCAACTAGGGGGCACAAGACAGCCCTGGCGTTAACCCCCACAGCTCCCCGCTCCAGGAGACGGACTCCCACCCCCCCAGACATGGCCGACAACGTGTCTGACCTACACCTAACCAGAGCCCAACAGAGCTAAAGGATACACCGCTGAAACAGGCCCTTCGGCCCATCTCACTGGAGGGGGACCTCACTGAAACCTGCCGGCTAATGTGCTTTTAGACAGGCACGTGGATATGTGGGGAATGGAGGGGTATGGATCACATGCGGGAAGAGGGGAGCAGTTCATCTTGGCATCACGTTTGCTGCAGACTTTGTGGGGTTTTTTCTGTTTATTTAGCAGTCTGATAAATCAGCAATCTGTGGAAATATTTTAAAGGTCAGCGGCTGTTTTGTTATTAGATTCTCGCTGCGCCCATCTAAAGTTTAGCAGCAACCTTCCTCTTTATAATTGCAGGCAGCAGTTGGTCTTTAGTTAATTAAAACTGGATCCATTTCCGCTCTCGATGCTGCGGTTTAAATAGAGCGCTGAGGGGCAGCGTGTCTGAACTCTTCTCTCTGGCGTATACTACAAGTTCTAGCCTCTCAGCTCTGACCAATAATCAATCCCATGGGAAGAATTTCAAAAGTTTCAAAACTTTGCTTCATAATCTCCCCGATCAAAACGTTGGCGGATTTAGCCCTTCAGGTTTAGTTTAGTTTAGTTTAGAGATACAGTGTGTGAACAGGCCCTTTGACCCACCGAGTCCACGCCGACCGGCGATCGCCCTGTACACTAGCACTACCCTACACACGAGGGACAGCTTACAGAAGCCAATTAATCTACAAAACTGGAGAAAACTCCACACAGATCAAACCCAGGTCTCTGGCACGGTTCTGTGCTATCTGACTTTCTCATCCACTCCCTACACACTAAGCCAATTAACCGACAAACCTGCACGTCATTGGGGTGTGGGGGGAAACCGGAGCACCCGGAGAAAACCCACTCGGGTCACGAGGAGAACGTGTAAACACCACACACAGACAGCGCCCTTGGTCAGGGTCTCTGCCGCAGTGAGGCAGAGGATCAACCCTGAGGGAAGCATATTGTTAGTTGATTTGTTTATTTTTTTGTGTGTACGTATGTGCGTGTGTGTGTATGTATATGATCTATATATATGTGCATTTGTCAGTATGTGTATATATTTACACACACACTGAACATTTTTTTCCCCATATCCCACACATTCCCCAATCCTCTCGTTTATCAGAAACATAGAAAATAGGTGCAAGGGGAGGCCGTTTGGCCCTTCGAGCCAGCACCGCCATTCAATATGATCATGGCTGATCATCCACAATCAGTACCCCGTTCCTGCTTTCTCCCCATATCTCTTGATTCCCTTCGCCCTAAGAGCTAAATCTAACTCTCTCTTGAAAATATCCAGTGAATTGGCCTCCACTGCGGCAGAGAATTCCACAGATTCATAACTCTCTGGATGAAAAAGTTTTCATCCAGAGAGTCTCACCTCAGTTTTAAATGGCCTTTATTTTTAGATTATGCAGTCCCTGGTTCTGGACTCCCCCAACATTGGGAGCATTTTTCCTGCATCTAGCTTGTCCAGTTCTTTTATAATTTTATACATTTCTATAAGATCCCCTCTCATCCTTCTAAACTCCAGTGAATACAAGACCAGTCTTTCCAATTTTTCCACAAATGACAGTCCCGCCATCCCGGGGATTAACCTGGTGAACCTACACTGCACTGCCTCAATAGCAAGGACGCCCTTCCTCAAATTAGGAGACAAAAACTGCACACAATACTCCAGATGCGGTCTCACCAGGGCCCTGTACAACTGCACACAATACTCCAGGTGTGGTCTCACCAGGGCCCTGTACAACTGCACACAGTACTCCAGGTGTGGTCTCACCAGGGCCCTGTACAACTGCACACAATACTCCAGATGTGGTCTCACCAGGGCCCTGTGCAACTGCACGCAATACTCCAGATGTGGTCTCACCAGGGCCCTGTACAACTGCACACAATACTCCAGGTGTGGTCTCACCAGGGCCCTGTACAACTGCACACAATACTCCAGATGCGGTCTCACCAGGGCCCTGTGTAACTGCAGAAGGACCTCTTCACTCCTATATGCAAATCTTCAATATTATATTGATTACAGTGCACTATGTTTCCATATTGTGTTGTGTTGCTGCAAGTACGAATGTCGTCGTTCTGTCTGGGACACGTGACAATGAAACACTGTTGCCTCTCCAGTGGGCATTTCGTTGTGGTGCAGTGCGTGGGGAGTGGGGCACAGTTCATTCCGGTCAACAATAGCTTCATAAATTAAAGACTTAAACCCCCACATCAGAGCAGCAAGGCCTCGCCGATCAAATATTCATGAGGCAGAGAGTGTTGTGTGCCGGTGACGAGCTGCCGTGGCCTTGGTTTAACAGGTCAATGCCTGCAACAAGGTCACAGTCCATCAGCTTGTCAGCAGACAGGCAGGTCGTGCTGCAACCCGCAGAGCTGGCAGCTGAATTATTCCCCACACAGCCAATTTGGTATTCCAGTTTCACGTCATTAAACCTTTTACGGGCACAATAACAAGCTTTAGTTTTAGTTTTTAGCCGGAACTCGGCCCTTCGGCCTACCGAGCCCGTGCCGACCAGCGATCACCCTATACACTAGAACTATCACTAGAACTAACACTAGAACTAACACTAGAACTAACACTAGAACTATCACTAGAACTAACACTAGAACTAACACTAACACTAGAATTAACACTGACACTAGAACTAACACTAGAACTAACACTGACACTAGAACTAACACTGACACTAGAACTAACACTAGAACTAACACTAGAACTAACATTAGAACTAACACTAGAACTAACACTAGAATTAACACTAACACTAACACTAGAACTAACACTAACACTAGAACTAACACTAGAACTATCACTCGAACTAACACTAGAACTAACACTAGAACTAACACTAGAACTAACACTAACACTAGAATTAACACTGACACTAGAACTAACACTAGAACTAACACTGACACTAGAACTAACATTAGAACTAACACTAGAACACTAGAACTAACACTAGAACACTAGAATTAACACTAACACTAGAACTAACACTGACACTAGAACTAACACTAACACTAGAACTAACACTAACACTAGAACTAACACTGACACTAGAACTAACACTAGAACAAACACTAACACTAACACTAGAACTAACACACACTAGAACTAACACTAACACTAGAACTAACACTAACACTAGAACTAACACTAACACTAACACTAGAACTAACACTAACACTAGAACTAACACTAACACTAACATTAGAACTAACACTAACACTAACACTAGAACTATCACTAGAACTAACATTAACACTAGAACTAACACTGACACTAGAACTAACACTAGAACTAACACTAACACTAGAACTAACACTAACCCTAGAACTAACACTAACACTAGAACTAACACTAACACTAGAACTAACACTAGAACTAACACTAACACTAGAACTAACACTAACACTAACACTAGAACTAACACTAACACTAGAACTAACACTAACACTAACACTAGAACTAACACTAACACTAACACTAGAACTAACACTAACACTAACGCTAGAACTAACACTAACACTAACACTAGAACTAACACTAACACTAGAACTAACACTAACACTAACACACACACTCACACACACATGAGGGGCAATTTTGCAGAGGGCCAATTAACCTACAAACCTGGATAGACACAAAATGCTGGAGTAACTCAGCGGGTCAGGCAGCATCTCGGGAGAGAAGGAACAGGTGACGTTTCGGGTCGAGACCCTTCTTCAGACAGAAGAATGGAAGGGAGGTTGGTTTGTGTGTGCGATGGTCTGGGCTGCGTCCACAACTCTCTGCAATTTCTTGCGGCCTTGGACGGAGCTGTTCCCAAACCAAGCTGTGATGCATCGCGATAGAATGCTTTCTGCGGCGCGTCTGTAGAAGTTGGTGAGAGTTGTTGGGGAGAGTTGCCAAACTTCCTAAGCCTTCTGATGAAGTAGAGGCGCTGGTGTGCTGTCAGCATGGGTGGTCCAGGAGAAGTTGTTGGTGATGTTGACTCCGAGGAATATGAGGTTTTCAACCATCTCTACTTTGTGCGGTCAATGTAACTGGGTAGGTGCACGGCTTCACACCCTGATGTCCATCGCCATCTCCTTTGTCTTGCGGACATTGAGGGAAAGGTTGTTGTCTCGACACCAGGACACGAGGTTCTCCATCTCCATCCTGTACTCCGTCTCATCGTTACGTGATATCCGGCCCACAGCGGGCGGTGTCTTGTAATCATGTGCTGTCTTCTCGCTGACTGGATTGCGCACAACCAAGTCTTTCCACTGTACCTCGGTACACGTGATAATAAACTAAACCACTCTGCGGCACGGTGGCGCAGCGATAGAGTTGCTGCCCTACAGCGAATGCAGCGCCGGAGACCTGGGTTCGATCCCGACTATGGGCGCTGTCTGTACGGAGTTTGTACGTTCTCCCCGTGACCTGCGTGGGTTTTCTCCAAGATCTTCGGTCTCCTCCCACACTCCAAAGACGTGCGGGTTTGTAGGTTAATTGGCTCGGTAAATGTAAAAATTGTCCCTCGTGGTGTAGGATAGTGTTAGCGTGCGGGGATCGCTGGTCGGTGCAGACCCGGTGGGCCGTAAGGGCCTGTTTCCACGCTGTATCTCTAAACTAAAGGACACCGTGCCGCTGTGACGCTACTTTGACAGGGGGACATTTTACGGTAGAGTTTGAAATGCCATCAGTAATGGCCTCAATCATATGAATGAACTGCCATGAATTATTCCATAACTGGGGAAACTCGTAACAGCCGAGGATGAATAATTTAAAGTTTCAATTTTTTTCCCTTCATATTACGATGAATCAATTATCCATTAAGTAATTTAAGAAGAAGATCCCGAACAATCTTCCAATCTCAGCACCCAAACATCAACCCTGCAGTGACGGTCAGACCATAAATTCAATTTGCCGATGGAGATTTCAAGTACCTTAATCATCGTTTTCATTGCAATCTCATGTATTAAATATTAAATACTAAATAAAACCTTCATGACTGTTTAATAAACACTGTGGCAAGTTCTGGGCATTTTTGTTGGGAATCATTTGCACTGAAGACTTAATGAAGTTTGATTGGTTGTTTACGGCCTCCTACAGTGGTATAAAACGTTGGATAACCTACAATAAAACAGCACCAGCCTCTAATGCTGGTAATCCCTAAAGTAAAAACATAGCCAGAAATCCCCCTTCTTCAGGGAAGAGAAGGTCACATTTTGAGTGCTCCGGTTTCCTCCCACACTTCAAAGACATGCAGGTTTGGAGGTTGTGTAGGAAAGAAAAACTGCAGATGCTAGTTTATATCGAAGGTAGAAACAAAAATGCTGGAGTAACTCAGTGGATCAGGCAGCATCTCTGGAGAGAAGGAATGGGTGACGTTTCAGGTCAAGACCCTTCTTCAGACTAATCTCTAAACTAAACTAAAAGGAATTTCACTGCATGGTACACCTGGCAATGAGGTAGCATTTTATATTTAGAACGGTTGAAAGCAGGAGATAAAGAAAGGCGGTTTACTTTAGTTTAGAGATACAGCGCGGAAACAGGCCCTTTCGGCCCACTGGGTCCGCGCCGACCAGCGATCCCCGCACACTAACACTATCCTAAACACACTAGGGACAATTTTTACATTTTACCAAGCCAATTAACCTACAAACCTGAGATCTGGGAGAACGTACAAACTCCGTACAGACGGCGCCCGTAGTCGGGATCGAACCGGGTCTCTGGCGCTGGAAGGCAGCAGCTGTACCCGCTGTGCCACAGTGCCACCCATGAGGGTCAAGTTGTTTTTACACAGAGGGGGGTGGGGGTGGAGGTAGATACCATAGTGGTGTTTGAGGCCTTTGGACAGGCGCGTGGATATGCAGGGAGTCGATGATGTGCGGGCTGATAGGAGTTTGTCTTGGCATCATGTTCAGCACAGACATCGTGGGCCGAAGGGCCTGTTCCTGCATTGTACTGTTCCGTGTTCTGTGTTCTGGGTGGTGTGCGACCAGGAGGGGAATCTGTGGGTGGTGGTGCCCCTGTTGGGGGGAGAGGCGGTGGGTTTGGGGGGGGGGGGGTGCTGTCAGAGTAGCCTGGTCCACCAACCACACCACAGCCACCGCTCACGTTCATAAGGCATAGAGATGCAACGTGTAAACAGGCCCTTCGGCCCACCGAGCCCAAGCCAACCAATGTGCCCTGCCACCATCCTACACACGAGGGACAATTTTGTACCAAAGTTAATTAACCTACAAACCTGCACGTCTTTGGAGTGTGGGAGGAAACCGAAGGTCTCGGAGAAAACCCACGCAGGTCACGGGGAGAACGTACAAACTCCGTACAGACAGCGCCCGTAGTCGGGATGGAACCCGGGTCTCTGGCGCTGTGAGGCAGCAGCTCTACCCGCTGTGCCACCGCAACGCCCTCAGATCTCAGCATTGTAGAGCATCAGTTCCACAGACAAAGTCCAATGTCCGCAATGGGGTAGAGGTGAATCGGACAGTACCCTAGCTTATGGAAGGGCCGTTCAGAAGCTTGATCACAGAGGGGAAGAAGCTGTTGCTGAGCCTGGTGGTGCGCTGTGAGGCAGCAACTTCATCGCTGCTCCACCGTGCCGCCCGTAATTGTAACCTTTACCATGGAGACTGTGAGTTAAGGCTGTGTGATTCAGTCCTGGGCTGGACTCAAACCCTTCACTTGGAACTGGGCGGCACGGTGGCGCAGCGGTAGAGTTGCTGCCTTGCAGCGAATGCAGCGCCAGAGACCCGGGTTCCATCCCGACTACGGGCGCCGTATGTACGGAGTTTGCACGTTCTCCCCGTGACCTGCGTGGGTATTCTCCGGGCGCTCCGGTTTCCTCCCACACGCCAAAGACGTGCAGGTTTGTAGGTTAATTTGCTCGGTAAAATGTAAAAATTGTCCCTAGTGTGTGTAGGATAATGTTAGTGTGCGGGGATCGCTGGGCGGCACGGACCCGGTGGGCCGAAGGGCCTGTTTCCGTGCTGTATCTCTAAAGTAAACTCTACTGACTTAGGATGGAGAGGTGGGAGAGGCAGAGACTTGAACACAGACTGCCAGTTCAGTAATCCGGCAAACACTGTAATGTTATCCCTGGGTTATTAGAGATATGCGGTGGAGCATATGTTGAAAGTATTTTAATCTTTATTCATAAAGCAATTTATTTTTCTTCAAAAAGATGATGATTTAAATCTGGCTTTGCTTCACGTGATCGCTCCTCAGCAACTCGCGGCTGAGAGTGGATTTCTTCCAGGATTATGTCTGCCTGCTCACAGTCAGAGAGAGACTCTCTTGAATCTGTGCCTCAAAAGTGAATCCCATCCCCTCTGATTTCAAATTCCACTCCGATGGCGCAGTGGTAGAGTTGCCGCCTTACAGCGAATGCAGCGCCGGAGACCCGGGTTCCATCCCGACTACGGGCGCTGTCTGTACGGAGTTTGTACGTTCTCCCCGTGATCTGCGTGGGTTTTCTCCGGGTGCTCCGGTTTCCTCCCACACTCCAAAGACGTGCAGGTTTGTAGGTTAATTGGCTTGGTGTAAATGTAAAAAAATTGTCCCAAGTATGTGTGTGTGTGTGTGTGTGTGTGTGTGTGTGTGTGTGTGTGTGTGTACGTGTGTGTGTGCGCGCGTGTGGGATAGTGTTAATGAGCGGGGATCGCTGGTCGGTGCGGACCTGAATGGCCGAAGGGCCAGTTTTCGCGCTGTATCTCTAAACTAAACATCTCCTTTAATCTTGCCCCTCTCACCTTAAAGGTATGCCCTCAAGACTTTGACATCTCCATCATAGAAACATAGAAACTAGGTGCAGGAGGAGGCCCCTTGGAACCAGCACCACCATTCATTGTGATCATGGCTGATCATCCACAATCAGTAACCTGTGCCTGCCTTCTCCCCACATCCCCTGATTCTGCTAGCCCCTAGAGCTCTCTCTGGGGGAAAGGATCGACTGCCTTCTCACTTATGTAATGAAACATTCAAGTGCTGTCCTTCGATTAGTTTTGCTGCTGGAGGTAAAGCCTGCTGTGAAAGACCAATGCACAGATTACATTGTGCGAAGCACTTTAATATAATCTCACCATCAGTACCAACAGGCTTTGTCACCGACTTTAACCCCCACAGGCACAGTGCGCATCCAAGGTAATGACTTTAATGGATTACATCAGGAACATGCTTATCATATATTAATATCTGAACCTGACATCACAGCTGTGAAGTGCTCTCTCTCTCTCTCTCTCTCTCTCTCTCTCTCTCTCCTTGCAGGTTGACTTGACTTCCATTATCCAATGTTCCCCTTGCCCCTTGTATTGCCAGGTGCTGCCAATCCAATGTTTTAATATTTCAGACTTTTTGGAAAATATTCTGTGTCCTTACTTACATTAGGTTAGATTAGAGATACAGTGTGTAAACAGGCCATGACGCCAAGTTACAATGATTCCCTCTGCTCGCACGTGATCCATATCCCTCCACTCCATGCATCTCCACGCGCCTGTCTAAAAGCCTCTTCACCACCACTATGGTATCTGCCTCCACCCCCACCCCTGGCAGCGCGTTCCAGGCCCCCACCCCCCCTCTGTGTAAAACACCTGCCCCCCACATCTGCTTTAAACTTTGCCCCTCTCACCTTAAAGATGTGCCCTCTAGTCTGTGACATCTCCACCCTGGGGTGAAGGTTCTGACTGTCTACCCTATCTCTACCTCTCATCATTTTTTTTTTTTTTAACTTTTACACTGGGATTCAGTACAAAGTACTCCAGAGATTTGTTGGCACTGTTCTGATCTGACTACCTTTTACTTTCCAGATTTTCTTAGTCACAGGAGTACAGCACCGAAACAGGCTCTTCGGCCCACAAAGTCCATGCCAACCTTTCTGCCCATCTATCCTAATACCACTTGCCCACATTGGAGCCTATATCCTTCTATGCCTTGCGTACTCAAGGGCCTGTCTAAAGGCTTCTTAAATATAGTGATCACATCTGATTCTGTCATCTTCTTTGACAGTCAGCTGAGTTGAGTTTAGAGATACAGTGCGGAAACAGGCCCTTCGGCCCACCGAGTCCGTGCCGACCAGCGATCCCCGCACACTAACGCTATCCTACACACACTAGGGACAATTTACATTTATACCAAGTCAATTAACCGGCAAACCTGCACGTCTTTGGAGTGTGGGAGGAAACCAAAGATATCGGAGAAAACCCACGCAGGTCACGGGGAGAACGTACAAACTCCGTACAGACAGCACCCGTAGTCGGGATGGAACCCGGGTCTCTGGCGCTGTAAGCGCTGTAAAGCAGCAACTCTACCGCTGCGCCACCGTGCCACCCTGTAAATTCATACTAATACCTGGATAGGACAGGTTTGGAGGGATATGGACCAAATGCAGGCAGGTGGGACATGTTGGCCGGTGTGGGCAAGTTGGGCCAAAGGGCCTGTTTCCACACTGTATCACTCTATGATTCCATAACATTGGTACATAGTTTAGATTTAGATTTAGAGATACAGCACAGAAATAGGCCCTTCAGCCCACCGGGTCCATGCCGCCCAGCGATCCCAGCACATTAACACTATCCTACACACACTAGGAACAATTTTTACATTTGCCCAGCCAATTAACCTACATACCTGTACGTCTTTGGAGTGTGGGAGGAAACCGAAGATCTCGGAGAAAACCCACGCAGGTCACGGGGAGAACGTACAAACTCCGCACAGATGGCGCCCGTAGTCAGGATCAAACCTGAGTCTCCGGCGCTGCATTCGCTGTAAGGCAGCAACTCTACCGCTGCACCACCGTACCCTAGTAGTACCGACACGGTGGGCCGAAGGGCCTGTTCCCCTGCTGTTCTAGTCCTTACTGAATTGTAGAGGAGGCAAACTATTGTTCTCTCCTTACGCTTAATAAATAAAAGGACGCTTGAATTGTGAAGACACTTGTTCAATATTGGAAGTCGATGTAATATTCTGCAGCAAATCACCGAGATGGCTACTTGAGATTCCCCTCACAGCGGCTAATCAGGCCCTGGAATAATGAGCGACGTGCTTGCCAGGATGTCTCTGCACCAAGGGTGATTCTTCACATGGCTCGATGAAATTGATTTAACAAATCAAGGATAAAGCTCAAAATATGTTTGAAAGCAGACAAGGCTTTTGGAAATTGATTTTGGCAAAGTGTCTTTATTTTAATTCCGGATTGGTTAAATGTTTTTGGTGTGCAGACAGACATGGGTGCTGGATATTATTCCCAAGTGTCGGAGTTATCTCCAGAGAGAAGCCACAGTGTATACAGCAGGGGAACAGGCCCTTCGGCCCAACTCATCCATGCCAACCCACATGCCCCATCTACACTAGCCCCACCTGCCCACGTCTAAACCTTTCCTATCCATGTACCTGTCCAAATGTCTTTTAAACACTGTGATAATACCTTCCTCCACTACCCTCTGCATCGTTCCACACACCCACTACCCTCTGTGTGAAAAGGTTGCCCCTCAGGTTCCTATTAAATCTTTCGCCTCTCACTTTAAACCTGTGTCCTCTGGTTCTTGATTCCACCACTCTGGGCAAAAGACTGTGTGCATTCACTTTATCTTTTCCCCCTCATGACCTTATACACGGTGGCGCAGCGGGTAGAGCTGCTGCCTCACAGCGCCGGAGACCCGGGTTCAATCCTGACTACGGGTGCCGTGTGTATGGAGTTTGTACGTTCTCCCCGTGACCCGCGTGGGTTTTCTCCGAGATCTCTGGTTTCCTCCCACACTCCAACGACGTGCAGGTTTGTAGGTTAATTGGCTTGGCATAAGTGTAAATTGTTCCTAGCGGGTGTAGGATAGTGTCAGTGTGCGGGGATCGCTGGTCGGCGCGGACTCGGTGGGCTGAAGGGCCCGTTTCCGCGCTGTATCACTAAATTAATCCTCATCCTCCTGCGCTCCAGGGAGTAAAGTCCCAGCCTGCCCGACCTCTCCCTGTAGCTCAGGCCCTCGAGTCCCGGCAACATCCTCGTAAAGATGAAGCACGACAGGGCCTGGAATCTTCCGAGCACATCAATATTTAATGCCCAATCTACTCGTTTCATTCCTGGCATGCATTTAAATATTTTAGAAGGATTTTACTGACAGTGATCGCTTTATTCATCCAGTGTTAGTGTTAGATGCAAAGTAGGCTTGTATACACTGGAATTTAGAAGGATGAGAGGAGATCTTATTGAAACATATAAGATTATTAAGGGGTTGGACACGTTAGAGGCAGGAAACATGTTCCCAATGTTGGGGGAGTCCAGAACCAGGGGCCACAGTTTAAGAATAAGGGGTAGGCCATTTAGAACTGAGATGAGGAAAAACGTTTTCAGTCAGAGAGTTGTGAATCTGTGGAATTCTCTGCCTCAGAAGGCAGTGGGGGCCAATTCTCTGAATGCATTCAAGAGAGAGCTAGATAGAGCTGTTAAGGATAGCGGAGTCAGGGGGTATGGGGGGAAGGCAGGAACGGGGTACTGATTGAGAATGATCAGCCGTGAGCATTTTGAATGGCGGTGCTGGCTCGAAGGGCCGAATGGCCTCCTCCTGCACCTATTTTCTATGTTTCAAAGACCACATGGAAACTGAGCTGGTATCTCAGTGTTTGCTTCTAACAAGGGGGGAGGGGGCAGAAGCACGGTGGTCCTACCTGAGAGGTCATCCCGTGACAGGGGTAGAGGATGGCCAGGTCATCTTCCTCCTGACCCTGGTCCAGGCAGTATCCGCTCACCTTGCTGTTCCGCACCTGTGGCATTGAACAGTGGGCAACTTACTGAAGGCCCAGTGAGACAGTGAAAGGCCCGGGACAGGGTGGATGTGGAGAGGATGTGTCCACTGGCCAGAGAGTCCAGGACCAGAGGGCACAGCCTCAGAGTTAACCGATGCTCCTCAAGTCTACTCCGCCACTCAATCATGGCCGATCTATCTCTCCCTCCTAACCCCATTCTCCTGCCTTCTCCCCATAACCCCTGACACCCGCACTGATCAACAATCTATCTATCTCTGCCTTAAACATATCCACTGACTTGTGGCCTCCACAGCCGTCTGTGGCAAAGAATCCCACAGATTCACCACCCTCTGACTAAAGAAATCCACCCACATCTCCTTCCTAAAGGAACGTCCTTTAATTCTGAGGCTGTGCCCTCTGGTCCTAGACTCTCCCACTAGTGGAAACATCCTCTCCACATCCACTCTATCCAGGCCGCTCACTATTCATTAAAGTTCCAATGAGGTCCCCCCCTCATTCCTGTAGACTCCAGTGAGTACAGGCCCGGTGCGGTCGGGCGCGGTGCGGTCGGTTGCTGGTCGGGCCCGGTGCGGTTGGGTGCGGTCGGGCCCAGTGCGGTCGGGCCCGGTGCGGTCGGGCGCGGTGCGGTCGGGCGCTGGTCGGGCCCGGTGCGGTCAGGCGCGGTGCGGTCGGGCGCTGGTCGGGCGCGGTGCGGTCGGGCGCGGTGCGGTCGGGCGCGGTGCAGTCGGGTGCGGTCGGGCGCTGGCCGCGTGGTAACCGGCTCACCTCCCCATAGGTGATGGTGTTGTTGTAGACCCTCATCTCAGGGTAGACGTTGTCTCGGTACCACTTGAAACTCCGGCAGTTCAGTCTCTTACGCAGGGCCACGCGCTCCGACACGTTCCCAAAGTCAACGCCCGGGTTCTGGAGAGGGCCAACGCCAAGGGTTAACGGAGCCCGGAGCACCCCCGAGGCCATTCCCTCTGCTCCCCCCACCACCCGGTCTAGCCCATCCCCACACCACCCGGTCTAGCCCATCCCCCAACCCGGTCTAGCCCATCCCCCCCCCTCACCATCCAGTCTAGCCCATCCCCCCACCACCCGGTCTAGCCCATCCCCCCACCACCCAGTCTAGCCCATCCCCCCACCACCCGGTCTAGCCCATCCCCCCAACCCGGTCTAGCCCATCCCCCCATCCCCTCGCCGATGGTCTAAAGCGTGAAAGCTCCTGCCACCAGATTCAGGGGCAGTTTCCTCCCCGCTGCTATTGGACCACTGAACGCCCCTCCCATACGCTGGGGTGTAGTCCCGATCTTCCAACCAACCTCATTGTGGATCTTGCACTTTTTTTTATAAAGTCTGCACTTTCTCTGTCTAATGCTGTAACTATATTCTGCACTCTGGTGTTTTCTCTTTGCACTCAGTAATGCTCGTGTGTCAGGCGTGATTGCTCTCATTCTGAATTTAATCAGAGATCGTACTTATGGATGACAATAATCTTACTGATCTGTACGCAAAATTAGAATTCCTTTGTGCACATTGGTCAAGAAGCTAATCTGGGCAAGAGACTCTGTGCGTCTACCCGATCTATTCCCCTCATGATCTTGTACACCTCTATAAGATCACCCCTCATCCTCCTGCGCTCCAAGGAATAGAGTCCCAGCCTGCTCAACCTCTCCCTGTAGCTCACACCCTCTAGTCCTGGCAACATCCTCGTCAATCTCCTCTGTACCCTTCCCAACTTTACAACATCTTTGTTTTAACATGGTGCCTAGAACTGAACACAATACTCTAAATGTAACTGCAACATGACCGCCCAACTTCTATACTCAAGACGTTTTAGTTTAGTTTAATGATACAGCGCGGAAACAGGCCCTTCGGCCCACTGAGTCTGCACCGACCAGCGATCCCCGCACACTAACACTATCCTACACACACACACTAGGGACAGTTTCACATTTGCACCAAGCCAATTAACCTACAAACCTGCACGTCTTTGGAGTGTGGGAGGAATCCGAAGATCTCGGAGAAAACCCACGCAGGTCACGGGGAGAACGTGCAAACTCCGTGTGTACAGCACCCGTAATCGGGATGGAACCCGGGTCTCCGGCGCTGTGAGGAAGCAGCTCTACCCGCTGCGCCGCGCTTCTAGACTCACGTTCATGGGAATATTCCAAGCCATGTAGACGTGGGACTTGAAGTCATCCATCCACACCTCGGCCGCCCGCAGTGCGTTACGCTTGGCGTAGTAATCGATGTCGTTGTTGTACGGCTTCTTGGTGCGCTCGATGTGGGCGACCCGTGAGCAGGGCAGCACCTCCATACTCCCTCCGCACTGCCACACCTGCGGGGAGAAACATGGAGAGTAGTTGCAGGAGGAGGCCATTCAGCCCTTCCAGCCAGCATCGCCATCCAACATGATCACGGCTGATCATCCACAATCAGTACCCCGTTCCTGCTTTCTCCCCATACATCCTTCCTCAGATATTAGGCTGAGAATCGCTCACAGTACTCCAAACACGGCAGGCAGGCATGGCGGGTTATAGTCTAGCTTTAGTTTTAGAGATACAGGTTCTCCAGCCCACCGAGTCCACGCCGACAGACGACCACTCGTACACTAGTTCCATCCCGCACATTAGCGGCAACTTACAGACGGCCAATTAACCTACAAACACGCACGTCTCTGGGATGTGGGAGGAAACCGGAGCACCCAGAGAAAACCCACGTGATCATAGGGAGAACGTGCAAACTCCACACAGGCAGCACCCATAGTCAGGATCAAATCTGGGTCTCTGGCGCCGTGAGGCAGCAACTCTACCGCTGCACCACCGTGCTGCCCTTGATGAAGAAGGGTTATGGCACACTGGCCTTCATTAGGCAGAGAATTGAGTACAATAGCTGGACACAAGGAATTGCAGATGCTGGTTACCAAAAAAGCACACAAAGTGCTGGAGTAACTCAGCGGGTCAGGTAACATCTGTGGAGAACATGGACAGGTGGCGTTTCGGGTCAGGGCCCTGCTCCTCAGATGCTGGTTTACAAAAAATAACACAAAGTTCTTAAGTAACTTTGTTATTTTGGAGGTGTTTTGAGTTCGTTGGATGCTTTCAAGAGAGAGCTGGATAGAGCTCTTAAGGATAGCGGAGTGAGGGGGTATGGGGAGAAGGCAGGAACGGGGTACTGATTGAGAGTGATCAGCCATGATCGCATTGAATGGCGGTGCCGGCTCGAAGGGCTGAATGGCCTCCTCCTGCACCTATTGTCTATTGTCTATTGTCTATTGTCTGAAGAAGAGTCCCGACCCAAAATGTCAGCTATGAATGACCTCCACAGATGCTGCCTGACCCGCTGAGTTACCCCAGCACTCTGTGAAACGTCACCTATCCATGTTCTCCACAGATGCTGCCTGACCCGCTGGGTTACTCCAGTACCCTGTGACCTTTTTGTGCATTAACCAGCATCTGCAGTTCCTTGTGTGTAGGGTTTGGGTGGAGAGCAGACAGACAGCGGGTTAGAGTTTGGCGGTAAACTGCTCGTGAGCTGAAGAGGAGAGGTAGCTGTCAGCTCCAGTGTGAAACAACAAGGACAGATGACAGGCTGAACGAGATGAGACATTCATTGAATAGCAAACCTGTCCACCTGTGAATGCAGCACTGTGCTGAACTATCCACAGTAATTAAGAGTCAAGAATGTTTAAACATAATTAGCACTGAGCCCAGAACAAGGCGATTCTTACAAACTGCAGCCTGGCAGACACAATAGTTTTAGTTTTTAGACGGAAAAAGGGCTTGTTTCCACCCTCTATCTCTAAAACCAAACTAAACTAAACTATTGAGGGCGTGCAGCGTAGGTTTACTAGGTTAATTCCCGGAATGGCTGGACTGTCGTATGTTGAAAGACTGGAGCGACTGGGCTTGTATACTCTGGAAGTTAGAAGGATGAGAGGGGGATCTTACTGAAACATACAAGATTATTAAAGGGTTGGACACGCTAGAGGCAGGAAACATGTTCCCGATGTTGGGGGAGTCCCAAACCAGGGGCCACAGTTTAAGAATAAGGGGTAGGCCATTTAGAACGAAGATGAGGAAAAACTTTTTCAGTCAGAGAGTTGTGAATCTGTGGGATTCTCTGCCTCAGAAGGCAGTGGAGGCCAATTCTCTGGATGCTTTCAAGAGAGAGTTAGATAGAGCTCTTAATGATAGCGGAGTCAGGGGGTATGGGGAGAAGGCAGGAACGGGGTACTGATTGTACATGTCCAGCCATGATCACGGTGAATGGCGGTGCTGGCTCAAAGGGCCGAATGGCCTCCTCCTGCACCTATTGCCTATTGTCTATAAACCTGGCACATCTCCTCAATGTGAAGCTTTCTTATTGATCATTTAGTGATAGAAGGTACTTTACTATTGACCTATGTCCTCTGGTCCTTGATTCCCCTACTCTGGGCAAGAGACTCTGTGCATCTACCCGATCTTTTCCTCTCATGATGTTGTCCACCTCTATAAGATCGGCCCTCATCCTCCTGCGCTCCATGGAATAGAGACCCAGCCTGCCCCAACCTCTCCCTGTAGCTCACACCCTCTAGACCTGACAACATCCTCGTCAATCTTCTCTGAACCCTTTTCCAGCTTGACAACATCTTTCCCATAACGTGGTGCACAGAACTCAACACAATACTCTAAATGCAGTTTCACCAATGCCTTGTACAACTGCAACGTGACCTCCCGACATCTATACTCAATACTCTGGCTGATGAAGGCCAATGTGCCAAAGGCCTTTTTGACCGCCCGGTCTACCTGCAACTCCACCATCAGGGAACCATGCACCTGCACATCTTTCAACCAGGTCAATTTATTTTGCTCCTCACAGCTCCTGTCACGACTATTCCATTGCTCAGTGATGATTACTTCTCACACTTAGCTTTGGGCAGGATCCTGGTGATTTAAACTTCTCAGGCTTCCAATTGCCAGCATTTATTTCCACTTCATTATTTCAACTGTCAATTTATTTTCCAAGCTAACACTTTGCACACTGGTTTATTAAAATTCCTTCTCTGAAATTTTGGATGGTGAATTCCTAAAGAGTCTCTCACCCTCCCTGTCGTTATCTGGTGCAGCAACTTTGTGACACAGAGGTGCCGCTGAAAGTACAAGTAAAGAGAAATAAATTTGTAGGAACAAGGAACTGCAGATGCCGGTTTAAACCCAAGACTGACACAAAAAGCTGGAGTAACTCAGCGTGTCAGGCAGCATCTCTGAAGAGAAGGAATGGGTGACGTTTCAGGTCAAGACCCATCTTCAGACTGAGAGTCAGGGTTGAGGGAAATGAGAGATACAGACGGTGAAATAGAGAGATTAAAGAACAAATGAATGAAAGATGTGCAAAAATGGTAACGATGATAAAGGAAACGGGCCGTTGTTAACTGTGGGCTAGGTGAAAACGAGTTACAGGCAACGAGACTCAACAAGACGACTTTGAAGCTGGTAAGACTTGGGTGGGGGAGGGACGGAGAGAGAGGGGATGAAAGGGTTACTTGAAGTTAGAGGTTGGTAAATCTCATATTAAGAAAAACGTTTAGGAAAATAACTGCAGATTCTGGTTCAAATTGAAGGTGTCACAAAATGCTGGAGTAACTCAGCGGGTCAGGCAGCATCTCAGGAGATAAGGAATGGGTGACGTTTAGGGGTTGAGACCCTTCTTCAGTCTGAAGAAACGTCACCCATTCGTTCTCTCCTGAGATGCTGCCTGACCCGCTGAGTTACTCCAGCACTCTGTGAAACGTCACCTATCCATGTTCTCCACAGATGCTGCCTGACCCGCTGAGTTACTCCAGCACTCTGTGAAACGTCACCTATCCATGTTCTCCACAGATGCTGCCTGACCCTCTGAGTTACTCCAGCACTCTGTGAAACGTCACCTATCCATGTTCTCCACAGATGCTGCCTGACCCGCTGAGTTACTCCAGCATTTTGTGTCTAACTTCCATATTAAGAAAAAAGATTGGCCAATCTGATTGAGCAAGGGCCTTATTAAAGCAATTTCCACAACCGAATAACTAATTTAATAAAAAAGGAAATGTAATCGCAGCAGCAGCAGCTGTGCCAAGCAGGTCTGCCTGACTAAAGAGATTATATCAGAACACCAATTAACTCTTCATGTTTCTCTATCAATCAGTAAAACAGATGCAAATATTTAATTAGCACAAACCAAATTACATTTTGGTCATTTAAAAAAAAAAAAATAGATTTGCCCTGGAATGTTTAGAGCAGCTCTCCAATAACCTAGCACTGAAACAGGCCCTTCGGCCCAACTCATCCATGCTGACCAAGATGGCCGATCTAAGCCATTTTTGGCCCACATCCCTCCAAACCTGTCCTATCCATGTACCTGTACGAATGTCTTTTAAAGGTTGTAATTGAACCTGCCTCAGTTTAGTTTAGTCTGAAGAAGGGTCTCGACCCGAAACATCACCCATTCCTTCTCTCCCGAGATGCTGCCTGACCCGCTGAGTTACTCCAGACTGAAGAAGGGTCTCGACCCGAAACGTCACCCATTCCTTCTCTCCCGAGATGCTGCCTGAACTGCTGAGTTACTCCAGCATTTTGTGAATAAATACCTTCGATTTGTACCAGCATCTGCCGTTATTTTCTTATACCACTATGTTCCTTCCTACACATGGCGTCATGCTTCGCTGAGCTTGTGTCAAGACATCTCGGCTCTTTTTCTAAGCCTTAAGAGGATTCTGATTCGGCAAATAGTCGCCCATCGCCAACCTTCCTGTAAAGGGGCGATCAATGTAAAGCATGCGGAACCAGGACCAGAGGAGGTAGTTGACAAGAACAACAGATCTAGAAGACATCTAGATAGGCACATGTGTGGAAGGTACTGCAGAAAATGATAGACACATGCCAGCGATCCCCGCGCACTAACACTATCCTACACACAGCAGGGACAATTTACATTGATACCACGCCAATTAACCTACAAACCCGCACGTCTTTGGAGTGTGGGAGGAAACCGAAGATCTCGGAGAAAACATTCGCGGGTCACGGGGAGAACGTACAAACTCCGTACAGACAGCACCCGTAGTCGGGATCGAACCCGGGTCTCCGGCGCTGTGAGGCAGCAGCTCTACCCGCTGCACCGCCGTGCCGCAACAAAGGATGCATTTCTTTGTGTTGGAAAATAACTGCAGATGCTGATATAAATGAAAGACTGGAGCGACTAGGCTTGTATACACTGGAATTTAGAAGGATGAGAGGAGATCTTATAGAAACGTATAAGATTATTAAGGGGTTGGACACGTTAGAGGCAGCAAACATGTTCCCAATGTTGGGGGAGTCCAGAACCAGGGGCCACAGTTTAAGAATAAGGGGTAGGCCATTTAGAACGGAGATGAGGAAAAACATTTTCAGTCAGAGAGTTGTGAATCTGTGGAATTCTCTGCCTCAGAAGGCAGTGGAGGCCAATTCTCTGAATGCATTCAAGAGAGAGCTAGATAGAGCTCTTAAGGATAGCGGAGTCAGGGGGTATGGGGAGAAGGCAGGAACGGGGTACTGATTGAGAATGATCAGCCATGATCACATTGAATGGTGGTGCTGGCTCGAAGGGCCGAATGGCCTCCTCCTGCACCTATTGTCTATTGGGTCAGGCAGCATCTCTGGAGAGAAGGAATGGGTGACGTTTCGGGTCGAGACCCTTCTTCAGACGGAGGGTCTGTATTTCTTTGTATTGACCTTCTGAAGCACGAGACCACGAGCCCAGGCAACACAGGCACTAGTCCCCGCATGGCGACACGCTGGAAGAGCTCAGGGCTGCCGCGAGAGACGCCCACATGCTTATTTGATCTCTGCCGCTGTGCCTGCTTCTGAAAGGAATTTAATGACAGCGCGGTATCTGCCCTGAACACCAGCCACTGCCGACAGGGATCAATGCTCTCTCAAAGATGAAAGTATTTAAATCTATACTTTCCATTAATGTTTTTTTCGAGGACGGTTGCTGCACTGAATCTTAAAGTCTGTGGAATCCTGACTGGGGGAGGGGAACAACCGGGAGAGTTTGGATCGAATCCCACCCCAGGCCAGAGAGGGTCTCGGTGTCGTACAGGGTGGAAACAGGACCCTCAGCCCAACTTGCCCATGCCAGCCCCACCTACACTAGTCCCACCCGCCCGCGTTTAGCTCACAAGATAGACACAAGATGCTGGTGTAACTCAGCGGGTCAGCCAGCAACTCTGCAGAAAAGGAACAGGTGACGTTTTGGGTCGAGACCCTCTTCAGACCTACAATGTCACCCATTCCTTTTCTCCAGAGATGCCGCCTGACCCGCTGAGTTACTCCAGCTTTTTGTCTATCATTGGCTTAAACCAGCATCTGTAGTTCCGTCCTACACATTTTGAGTTTGGTCTATTGTCACTCGTGGCAAGATACAGTGAAGGGCGTTTGGCCCATGTCCCTCCAAACCTGTCCTATCCATGCACCTGTCCAAATGTCTTTTAAATATTGTTATAGTCCCTGCCTCCACTACCTCCTCCAGCAGCTCGTTCCATACACCCACCACCCTCTGTGTGTAAACGTTGCCCCTCAGGTTCCTATTAAATCTTTCCCCCCCCTAACCTTAAACCCGTGTCCCCCACTTAAACCCAGGCTGACACACCAGGAATGAGCAAGTGCTGTTTGCTGAAGTGAGATGTCTTTCTGTTGAAAGGCTTCCCATGTTTTTAGAAGATCCCCTCTCATCCCTCTTATATTCACTGGAATTTAGAAGGATGAGAGGAGATCTTATAGAAGCAATTACATTTCTTACAGGATTGGACAGGCTGGATGCAGGAAAAAAATGGTCCCAATGTTGGGGGAGTACAGAACCAGGGGTCACGGTGGATAGGTGACGTTTCACAGAGTGCTGGAGTAACTCAGCGGGTCAGGCAGCATCTGTGGAGAACATGGATAGGTGACGTTTCAGGTCGAGACCCTTCTTCAGACTTGATCTTTAGTAGTGTCTAGGTTTGCAAGGAAGCGTTTGTTGATGGCGTGTAACTGGTGTAGTTGGGGTCCACTGTGAAAAAGGGTCTCGACCCGACACATCACCTATCCATGTTCTCCACAGATGCTGCCTGACCCGCTGAGTTACTCCAGCACTACGTGTACCTGTGGTGAAGGGATCACGTGAACACAGTACTCACCCTCATGCCCAGCTCAATGTTCTCGCCGCCATAGATCTCCATCCCCGGGTCAAGGAGGCCAATCTCACCAAAATACTCCCGGTCCACCACGAACGAGCAGCCAATCATCGCCGGCGTCCTGTCATGCACAGAGAGAGGGTAGAAAACAGCACACAGGCTCAGTCCCCGGCCCACTGGACAGAACTAGGGCCCACTGGGCAGAACTGGGGCCCACTGGGCGGAACTGGGGCCCACTGGGCAGAACTGGGGCCCACTGGGCAGAACTGGGGCCCACTGGGGAGAACAGGGGCCCACTGGGCAGAACTGGGGCCCACTGGGGAGAACTGGGGCCCACTGGGCAGAGCTGGGGCCCACATGGGAGAACAGGGGCCCACTGGGCAGAACTGGGGCTCACTGGGGAGAACAGGGGCCCACTGGGCAGAACTGGGGCCCACTGGGGAGAACTGGGGCCTACTGGGGAGAACAGGGGCCCACTGGGCAGAACTGGGGCCCACGGAGCAGAACTGGGGCCCACTGGGGAGAACAGGGGCCCACTGGGCAGAACTGGGGCCCACTGGGGAGAACAGGGGCCCACTGGGGAGAACAGGGGCCCACTGGGGAGAACAGGGGCCCACTGGGCTGAACTAGGGCCCACTGGGGAGAACAGGGGCCCACTGGGGAGAACAGGGGCCCACTGGGCTGAACTAGGGCCCACTCGGGACAACTAGGGGCCCACTGGGTAGAACAAGGGTTACCACTGGTTAGTGCAATGGTGACCACTGGTTAGTACAAGGGTGACCACTGGTTAGTGCGAGGTCTTACCCCAAAGTAAACCTCAGACACAAGTTGTGTGCAAGCTGTAAGCTGTGAACACGGAGTGTGGGACTTGCACATGCGTGTGCCTGTCTGAAGGCCTCGTAAACACCACTATCATATCTGCCTCCACCACCACGCCCGGCACAATTTAACCAAAGCCAATTAACCCACAAACCCCGCACGTCCTTGGAGTGTGGGGGGAAACCGGAGCACCCGGAGAAAACCCACGCGGGTCACGGGGAGAACGTACAAACTCCGTACAGACAGCGCCCGTGATGGAACCCGGGTCTCCGGCGCTGTGAGGCAGCAGCTCTACCCGCTGCTCACCCCCAACCTGTGTTAGATTTGTGTTTGAGCCCACAGTGTTCGGAAGCCCAGTCTGTCCAGTCTTTCCTCATATGAAAGTCCTGCCATCCCAGAGATCAATCTGGTGAACCTTCTCTGTACTCCCTCTAAGGCTAGAATGTCTTTCCTCAGATTAGGAGACCAAAACTGTACGCAATACTCCAGGTGTGGTCTCACCAATGCCCTGTACAACTGCAGCAGAACCTCCCTGCTCCTATACTCAAATCCTCTTGCTATGAATGCTAACATACCATTCGCTTTCTTGCCACAGAAGGTAGTTGAGGCCAGTTCATTGGCTATATTTAAGAGGGAGTTAGATGTGGCCCTTGTGGCTAAAGGGATCAGGGGGTATGGAGAGAAGGCAGGTACGGGATACTGAGTTGGATGATCAGCCATGATCATATTGAATGGCGGTGCGTACAGGGTCGAAGGGCCGAATGGCCTACTCCTGCACCTATTTTCTATGTTTCTATGAAGTATAAAGGATAACTATTATCTGCAAGGAGCTGAGTTAATGATTCAGCACAGCACGTTAGGCAGCGGCGTGGAGAAGGAGTGGGAATGTTGTTCAGTTTTGTGTTGTGTGTGTTGTCGAGAGACAATCTACACGGGGCATTTTTAATCTGCTTTGATCTTTAAATGAAGCGTTGAGTTGGGGGGGTTGGGGGGGGGGGGGGGGGGGAGGGGGGAATGGCACGACAAGGCTCCCCTTCTCAGCGTTCGCTGTGGTAATCCCCAGACTTTGCACATCGCCACCCCTTTCATTTCTCTGTCTGCGCTTTGTGGAGAATATCATACGCCAATGCTTCTGATGTGATTTAAATTTCATTCATGGGGAAAGATGTGTGGAGGAGATTAATGAAGATGCCCCCAGCCATGGGGTGGCGGGACTGACGTACGAGGAGAGAACGGGTCGACTGGGCTTGTACTCGCTGGAATCTAGAAGGACGAGAGGGGATCTTATAGAAACACGTCCAATTCTGAAGGGATTGGACAGGCTAGATGCAGGGAAAATGTTCCTGATGTTGGGGGAGTCCAGAACCAGGGGCCACACACAGCTTTAAGAATAACGGGTGGGCCATTTAGGACTGAGACGAGGAAAAACTTTCTCGCCCAGAGGTTTCCGGGCACACACATTTCAGAGGATCTCACGTGGTCCAGTAACACCACTACAGACAATAGACAATAGGTGCAGGAGTAGGCCATTCGGCCCTTCGAACCACTGCTCTGGTCGAGAAAGCACAGCAACGGCTGTTGTTCCTGAGGATGCTGCAAACTGGTGACCATTCTACCGCTGCACCACAGAGAGCATCCTAACACCCACAGAGTGCTGGAGAAACTCAGCGGGTCAGGCAGCATCTCTGGAGAACATGGATAGGTGATGTTTCACAGAGTGCTGGAGTAACTCAGCGGGTCAGGCAGCATCTCTGGAGAACATGGATAGGTGACGTTTCACAGAGTGTTGGAGTAACTCAGCGGGTCAGGCAGCATCTGTGGAGAACACGGATAGGTGACGTTTCACAGAGTGTTGGAGTAACTCAGCGGGTCAGGCAGCATCTGTGGAGAACACGGATAGGTGACGTTTCACAGAGTGCTGGAGTAACTCAGCGGGCCCTAACATACTGCATCTATGTGCGGTATCTCAGCTGCACAGCGGCGGATCGGAGAGCCCTTCAGTGGGTCATCTCCAGAGCGCAGAGGATCGCTGGGATACAGCTCTCCATGGAGGACGTCTACAACGCACGCCAGCGTCTGCAAGGACTCCACACAACCACGCCACCATCTGTTAGATCCCCTTCCATCCGGCAGGCGTTACAAGGCCTTCGTCCCCTGCACCTCCAGACTGAGAGACTGCCTTATCCCTAGAGCTGTAACTGCCAAGCGCCCCCCATAATCTGTTTCTGCGCCCGTAATCATCTAGTACAACCGACTTCATCACAACACAGCGACAGATGCTGTCATTTGTAACCTCAGTGTACAAGGACAATAGACAATAGGTGCAGGAGGAGGCCATTCGGCCCTTTGAGCCTGTACGCACCGCCATTCAATGTGATCATGGCTGATCATTCTCAATCAGTACCCCGTTCCTGCCTTCTCCCCATACCCCCTGACTCCTCTATCCTTAAGAGCTCTATCCAGCTCTCTCTTGAATGCATTCAGAGAATTGGCCTCCACTGCCTTCTGAGGCAGAGAATTCCACCTATTAGGTGGAACTATTTGTACTTTCACCTTTTTTATTACCTTATTTATTTATTTCTACGCCCTCGATACGGAGGTTGCAATCTTCATCTCGTTGATCTTGTACAATGACTATAAAGATATATTATTATTATTGTTATTATTGTGGATCTGTGGGATTCTCTGCCACAGAAGGCAGTGGAGGCCAATTCACTGGATGTTTTCAAGAGAGAGTTGGATTTAGCTCTTAGGGCTAACGGAATCAAGGGGTACGGGGAGAAAGCAGGAACGGGGAACTGATTGTGGACGATCAACAACGATCATACTGAATGGCGGTGCTGGCTCGAAGGGCCGAATGGCCTCTTCCTGCACCTATTTTCTATGTTTCGATGTAACGATCAGGAAAGGTTGGGGAATCAAAGAACCGCAGACGCTGGTTAGTACTCGAGAGGACATGAGATGAATAAAATGGGTAGAGTCTCTTGCCCAGAGTAGGGGAATCGAGGACCAGAGGGCATGGGTTTAAGGTGAAGGGGAAAAGATTTAACAGGAAAGTGAAGGGTAACTTTTTCACCCTGGGCGCTGTCTGTATGGAGATTGCACGTTCTCCCCGTGACCGGCGTGGGTTTTCTCCGGGTGCTCCGGTTTCCTCCCACACTCCAAAGACGTGTAGATTTGCAGGTTAATTGGCTTGGTATAATTGTAAATTGTCCCTGGTGTGTGTAGGATAGTGTTAGTGTGCGGGGATCGCTGGTCGGCGCGGACACGGTGGGCCGAAGGGCCTGTTTCCATGCTGTATCTCTAAACCATAATCATGAGGCCATTCAACCCAATGAGTGGCTTTCCAATTAATCCCACTTCCTGGTCGACACAAGGAACTGCAGGTGCTGGTTTAAAATAAAATAGACACAGAGTGCTGGAGTAACTCAGCAGGTCGGGCAGCATCTGTGGAGAACATGGATAGGTGACGTTTTGGGTTGGGATCTGTCTTCAGACCGAGGGAGGGTCTATTTGGTGCTTTATCTTTTTATTTATTGTATCTTCCCTGTGCTTTTGCCCAGTTACACCCACTCCAGGATGCATTAATACCCCCAAAGACCCTGCTCCCACACAGACACACACACACACACACACACGTGCACACACGCGCACACACACTCGTGCACACACGCGCACACACACTCACACTCGTGCACACACACACACACAGAGACACGACACGTACACGCACACAGACACGCACACAGGCAGACACACACGCAGACACAAGCATACACGCACAGACAAAAACTCTCACACACACATGCACACAGACACACACACACATGCACACAGACACACACACACGCAGACACACACAGACACATACGGACACACACGCAGACACACACACACATGCACACAGACACACACACACATGCACGCAGACACACACAGACACATACGGACACACGCACAGACACACCATGCACACAGACACACACACCCCCCTCGCCAGTTGCCCCCTCCCTCGCCCCCTGCCCCCCAGTGCTGACCGTATGGGTGCGGCCTGGTCATCCTGCTGTAGCCAGGCGTGGGGGGGCAGGATGTACATGCACCACAGTCCCCCAGGTTGTATCCGTGAGCAGCGCTGGCGTATTGCTGCACCTCAAACGTGTTGTACTTGATGTTGTCGATGGCCGGCAGCACGACACGGCTGCGGTCCTCACTGATCCTGGTCAGGACAGGCTGCACCCCTGCAACACAGCGCAGAGCGGTCAGTGCAGAGCGGTCAGTGCAGAGTGGTCAGTGCAGCAGTCAACACAGTGCAGTGGTCAGGGCAGAGCGGTCAGTGCAGAGCGGTCAGTGCAGTGCAGCAGGGGGAGGGGGAGGGGAGGTGGAGGGGGGAGGGGAGTTGGAGGAGGGAAGGTGGAGGGGGAGGGGGAGGGGAGGTGGAGGGAAGGTGGAGGGGGGAGGGGAGGTGGAGGGGGGAGGGGTGAGGCCGGCCACTCACCAGCCGACGTTGAACTCCACGTGAGCATCGAAGAAGCCGATGACGGGGGCGCTGGCTGCCCGCCACCCCTGCAGCCTGCGCACGGATCAGCCCCTCCCGCCTAGCGTTACGCACGATCTTCACCAGCCCGGGGTAGCGGCTGCCCAGGTACCGCTCCATCCCCACGCCCAGCGCCACTGGGGCACAGGAGGGTGGCATCACCACACGGGACAACACTAGCCCCCCGCACACACCCCCCCTCACTCCCCACCCCCCCCCCCCCCACACCCCTCACCCCGACACTCACCCCTCACCCACACACTCACCCCTCACTCCCCACCCCCCCACCCCTCACCCCCCCACCCACACCCCTCACTCCCCACCCCCCCACACCCACACCCCTCACCCCGACACTCACCCCCTCACCCCCCCACACTCACCCCCCGTTCCGTGCCCACCCCCAAACCCACCATGGGCACAGCTCCCACCGTCACCCCATGGTACAACACTCACCCCATCCCCACCCCCTCACACGCCAGCTCACCCACACCCGCTGCTCCACCACCACCCCACCCCTCCCCCTCACCCCCACCCCCCTCCCTCCTCCACACATGCCAGCCAGGGGGTGGAGGGGTTGTGGAGGGGTGGGGAGGGGGTGGAGGGGTGGGGAGGGGGTGGAGGGGGGAGAGTGGGGTGGGGGTGGGGTGTCTCACCACTGTCGCTGTTGTCATCCACCAGTATGATCTCCTTGAGCAGGTGTGGGGGGGTGTTGTTGACCACACTGTGGACGGAGCGAAGGATCACAGACAGAGCCTCGTTAACGAAGATGAAAACCACAGCGATCTGCGGCAACCGGCCGGCGAACGTCACGTGTCTGCACCTTCACACACGGGCACCAGGGGGCAGTGTCACACAGCGCACAGTACGTCATACCCCCACCCCAACACCCCCACCTTCACCCCCACCCCCACCCCCACCCCCACCCCAACCCCCACCCCCCACCCCCACCCCTCACCCTCACCCCCGCCCTCACCCTCACCCCCGCCCTCACCCTCACCCCCGCCCCTCACCCTCACCCCCGCCCTCACCCTCACCGCCACCCCCACCCTCACCCCCACCCCCACCCCCCACCCCAACACCCTCACCCTCACCCCCACCCCCGCCCTCACCCCCACCCTCACCCCAACACCCTCACCCTCACCCCCGCCCTCACCCTCACCCCTCACCCCCACCCCCGCCCTCACCCACCCCCCACCCCCACCCTCACCCTCACCCCGCTCACCCCCGCCCTCACCCCGCCCTCACCCTCACCCCCCGCCCTCACCCTCACCCCCGCCCTCACCCTCACCGCCACCCCCACCCTCACCCCCACCCCCAACCCCCACCCCAACAGCCTCACCCCCACCCCCGCCCTCACCCCCACCCTCACCCCAACACCCTCACCCTCACCCCCGCCCTCACCCTCACCCCAACCCCCACCCCAACACCCTCACCCCCACCCCCGCCCTCACCCCCACCCTCACCCTCACCCCCGCCCTCACCCCCGCCCTCACCCCCACCCCAACACCCCCGCCCTCACCCTCACCCCAACCCCCACCCCAACACCCTCACCCCCACCCCAACACCCTCACCCCCACCCCAACCCCCACCCCAACCACCCTCACCCCCACCCTCACCCCAAAACCCTCACCCTCACCCCAACCCCCACCCCAACACCCTCACCCCTACACCCCCCGCCCTCACCCCCACCCCCACCCCAGCACCCTCACCCCAACCCCCACCCCCACCCCAACACCCTCACCCCAACCCTCACCCCAACACCCCCGCCCTCACCCTCACCCCCACCCCACCCTCACCCCCACCCTCACCCCAACACCCCCGCCCTCACCCTCACCCCCACCCTCACCCCCACGCCAACACCCCCGCCCTCACCCCCACCCCACCCTCACCCCCACCCTCACCCTCACCCCCACCCCACCTCACCCCCACCCCAACCTCACCCCCACCCTCACCCCCACCCTCACCCCAACCCCACCCTCACCCCAACACCCACCCTCACCCCCACCCCACCCTCACCCCCCACCCCACCCTCACCCCCACCCCAACCCCACCCTCACCCCCACCCTCACCCCACCCTCACCCCCACCCCACCCCTCACCCCCACCCCCACCCCAACCCCACCCCCACCCTCACCCCCACCCTCACCGTCACCCCCACCCCCACCTCACCCCCACCCCACCCTCACCCCCACCTCACCCCAACACCCACCCTCACCCCAACACCCACCCTCACCCTCACCCCAACACCCAGCCTCACCCTCACCCCCACCCTCACCGCAACACCCACCCCCACCCTCACCCCAACACCCCCACCCCACCCTCACCCCAACACCCACCCGCACCCTGACCCCAACACCCTGACCCCAACCGCCACGTGAACACAAGCAACTGCAGACGCTGCTTTACAGAAGCACGCACAACCCTCGAAACCTTTCATATCCCTGCACCCGTCCAACTCAGCGAGTCAGGCAGCATCTGTGGAGAACATGGATAGGTGACGTTTCAGGCCGAGACCCTTTTTCAGGCTGTTTGTGGTGGGAGGGGAGAAAGCTGGAGGAGAGGAGGGGCAGGACAGAGGTTAATACAGGTGAGGGCGGTGGGGGGGGGGGGGGAGGGAGGGGGGGGGGTGTTTTGACTGTCAGATGGTTGGACAAAGGCCTGAAATGAAAAGACAGGGTGCGAGACAAAAGGATTGAAGAGTTGTGAATTGTGAAGCTGGAGGATATTGTGAATTGTGAAGCTGGAGGTTATTGTGAATTGTGAAGCTGGAGGATATTGTGAATTGTGAAGCTGGAGGATATTGTGAATTGTGAAGCTGGAGGATATTGTGAATTGTGAAGCTGGAGGATATTGTGAATTGTGAAGCTGGAGGTTTTGTGAATTGTGAAGCTGGAAGATATTGTGAATTGTGAAGCTGGAGGATATTGTGAATTGTGAAGCTGGAGGATATTGTGAATTGTGAAGCTGGAGGACTGAAGAGTTGTGAATTGTGAAGCTAGAGGATTGAAGATTTGTGAATTGTGAAGCTGGAGGATAAGGAGGATTTTAATCAGCAAGCTGTCTGCTGTTCGCTGATGGTCATGGCATCGTTACTTGTGTTGAACCCATGGGGCCATGGTGAGGAACATCGGGTCTGCTGTTGAGCGATGTTTTGATGTCAGCTGGCCCAGGGGTTGGCAGAGTGCGGACTGCCGACCGAGTGGGTCCACATGGCCACACACTGCGCAAGGCAGCCTCCCACGCCAGGCCGAAACGTGTAGAAACGGCTCTCCCACGGTAATTACCAGTGGCTTCTCACACCTTGTCTCGCACCTTTTAAGGATAAGGGGGAAGGAAGTCTTTTAGGACCGAGATGAGAACGTTTTTTTTCACACAGAGAGTGGTGAATCTGTGGAATTCTCTGCCGCAGAAGGTAGTTGAGGCCAGTTCATTGGCTATATTTAAGAGAGAGTTAGATGTGGCCCTTGTGGCTAAAGGGACCAGGGGATATGGAGAGAAGGCAGGTACGGGTTACTGAGTTGGATGATCAGCCATGATCATATTGAATGGCGGTGCAGGCTCGAAGGGCCGAAATGGCCTACTCCTGCACCTATTTTCTATGTTTCTATGTTCTCGTGTGGAAATTGTGGAGGCGGGCAGTGGGTTCATTGATGGATGGCATGGTGGGCAGAGAGGAGCAGACCCTGGCCTGAGGTGTAGGGGGCAGTGGGATAAGAACGGGCTGATCGTGGTCGGGGAGAGAAAGCTGGAGGAGAGGTAAAGCCTGGCGAGTGATAGGTGGATAGACACAAAGCGCTGGAGTAACTCGGCCGCTGATTCTGAAACGTCACCTATCCGTGTTCTCCACAGATGCTGCCTGACCCGCTGAGTTACTCCAGCACTCTGTGACCTTTTTTTGTATTAACCAGCATCTGCAGTTCCTTGTGTGTACGGTTTAGGTGGAGAGCAGACAGACAGCGAGTTAGGGTTTGAGGTAGGCTGGGGAGGAGGGGGGATGGGGGATGGGGGGAGGAGGGGGGAGGAGGGGGGGATGGGGAGGGGGGTGGGGGAGGGGGGATGGGAGAGGGGGGGTGGGGAGAGGGGTGGGGATGGGAGAGGGCGGAGGAGGGGGGGGTGGGCATTACTGTGTGGGCCTGTAGTCGGGGATGCTCCGGTCCAGGAGATGCGGTCACTCAGACGGGCGTTGTAGCCGTAGTCCTCGTACGTGCTCTCCGTCTCCTGGCTGTCATCTCTCAGCGTGGCCGCCACTCCCCCCTCACCCATCCCCCCCGGCCCCCTCCCTCAGACCCATCGGCTTGGCCAGGCCTGCAGCGGGGGGGGAGGGGGGAAAGGGGGGGAGAGGGGGAGGGGGGAGAGAGATGGAGGGGGAGAGAGGGGGAGAGAGAGTTCATCAGTTGCAGGAGCAGAATTAGGGCCATTCGGCCCCATCAAGTCCACTCCACCATTCAATCACGTGCTCCAGAGAAAACAGTTCCAGTCTGTCCCCACCCTCTCTTTATGCTGCAGAGAGACATCGCGGAAACAGGCCCTTCGGCCCACCGGGCCCATGCCGACCAGCGATCACCCCCGCAACACACTAGCACTACCCTACACACACTAGGGACAATTTACACAAAGCCAATTAACCCACAAACCCGCATGACATTGGAGTGTGGGAGGAAACCGGATAACCCGGAAAAAAACTCACGCAGGTCACGGGGAGAACGTGCAAACCTCCGTACAGACAGCGCCCGTGGTCGGGATGGAACCGGGGATCTCTGGCGCCGTGAGGCAGCAGCTCTACCCGCTGCACCACCGTGTAGTTAATAGCCTCTAATCAAGGCAGCATCTTGGTAAACCCCCCTCTCCCAAGCCTCCACATCCCTCCTGTGATGGAGCGACTAGAACTGCACACAATGCTCCAAACATCCAAATCACAAACCAGATTGAGTTGTAGCGCCCGTGACCAAGGTGCGAGACAGAGGGCAGGGCACTACCATGAGCGTTTGTCGGCACTGGGCCTGTACTCACTGGAGTTTAGAAGGATGAGGGGGGACCTCATTGAAACGTAGGGAATAGTGAGCGGCCTGGATAGAGTGGATGTGGAGAGGATGTTTCCACTAGTGGGAGAGTCTAGGACCAGAGGGCACAGCCTCAGAATTAAAGGACGTTCCTTTAGGAAGGAGATGAGGAGGAATTTCTTTAGTCAGAGGGTGGTGAATCTGTGGGATTCTTTGCCACAGATGGCTGTGGAGCCACAAGTCAGTGGGTATATTTAAGGCAGAGATAGATAGATTGTTGATCAGTGCGGGTGTCAGGGGTTATGGGGAGAAGGCAGGAGAATGGGGTTAGGAGGGAGAGATAGATCAGCCATGATTGGATGGCGGAGTAGACTTGATGGGCCGAATGGCCTAACTCTGCTCCGATGACTTATGACCTTTTGACCAAGGACCTTCAGAAGGAGGCCTTGCCTGAAAAGGTCGGCTAATTCAACACACGATCACCATAGCATCCAAATGCAGAGAAGAATAAAGCCCGATAAAAGATTAATATCTGAATAACCACACATAATCTGTATTAATTAGTCTTTTCAAGATAATAATGCTGTTGCTTGTTCTGATTAATATTAAATCTCTTAAAATTAATGTTGTTAACTGCTCCAGTTTCAGAAAATCTGCTCCAAGTCTCCCATGTGAATTGTGTAGGATGGAACTGCAGACGCTGGTTTATACCGAAGACAAACGCAGAGTGCTGGAGTAACTCAGCGGGTCAGGCAGCATCTGTGGAGAACATGGATAGGTGACGTTTCACAGAGTGCTGGAGTAACTCAGTGGGTCAGGCAGCATCTGTGGAGAACATGGATAGGTGACGTTTCACAGAGTACTGGAGTAACTCAGCGGGTCAGGCAGCAACTCTGGAGTGAAGGAATGGGTGACGTTTCGGGTCGAGACCCTTCTTCCCAGATCAATTGTCTTGTTGTGTCTACAGCTGATCAATTGATGAATTTTAACTGGGCTCCCAGTGTGGTGGGAAGTAACGTTAAAATGTGCAACTTTTGCAAACTTCACTGAAAACTACCGAAAGACCCCAATCCCATTCCTTCTCTCCAGGGCGGCACGGTGGCGCAGCGGGTGGAGCTGCTGCCTTGCAGCGCCGGAGACACGGGTTCCATCCCGACTATGGGTGCTGTCTATACGGAGTTTGTACGTTCTCCCCCATGACCTGCGTGGGTTTTCTCCGAGATCTT